>NC_065541.1:24066968-24366968 GCF_932294415.1 Quercus robur
GAACCTAATGTAAAAATATAACAACCTAGCAGAGGCGAGATTGGGGTAGCCACCAAAAACCCAAGACTGCTGCCACTCGTCAATTGAACCCAAGGGATGATGTGAGAGAGATAGGAAGATGAGTTTGTGCAAGGAAGAGATGTGATATAGGTTGGTAGCACTGATGATCGTGGTTGGTGTCGGTAGTAGGTGGTGTCGATTAGTGGGTGGCCATCGATGTAAGATGGGTTGTGCGGGATGGGAGAGGTAGATGAGAGGGATGTGGCCTTGTGAGCAAAAAAAGTTGAGAGATGGAGAGGGAGAGAAGAACCAAGAGATGGAGGGTGATAAGCAATAGGTGAGTGACTGGCTGGGTTATAGGAGAGAGCACTCACTGAAGTTGTGGGAGAGAAGAACAGAGAACGTGAAAGGGGGGAGAAAAGAAGCTAAGATATTGTCAAGAGTGAGAGGGGAGAAGAAAGTGTAAAATGTTTTATTGATTTTTCAATTGTAAAACATTTTACACTTTTTGCCTTGGATTTTTCCTTTGGCTGAAAATAGTTTACATTTGACCAATTATTTTACCACAAAACAAACACCATGAAATGTGAAAATATTTTATATCAAAATAAACAGAACGTAAAGTTCCAAATTTTGCACGAAAGCTTACATTTTTTTGCATGAAAGTTTCAATTGTTGCAGTAAAGCTCCAACCTTTGAATGAAAGTTCACTCCTATCTATATATAGTTAAAGCCAAAGCTTAGAGAAAATCCAATTAGATTTTAAATTAGATTCCAATTTTGTGCCATGTGTCTCATATAACTTTTAAAATTTTGTGTTAAGTGAATTATTAGGTGCAAAAATCGAAAAGTCTAAATACAATTAGATCCTAAATTGGATTTCAATTGAAGTTTAATTTTGTATCATGTGCCCATCTGATTTTTTAATTTTCATGGTAAGTAAATTATTGAGTGTGAAAACCGAAGAGTCTAAATCCAATTAAATTCTAAATTATATATATATATATATATATATATATAATGAGAAATTATCACATATATTAGAAATTCATAACTTAAAAAATGTGTAAGTTGTAAATCTAACATTGTGTATAATTTGAACTCATATATTTGTGATTGTTTTTAAATGTACTTGTACATATGCACGGGATCATACACTAGTTGCATTAAAGATTCAATCTTTACATTGAAGCTCCTATTTTGCATTTAAGTTTACTTGTTTTGCATTAATAGTTCAATCTTACATTAAAGTTTATATTTTTGCATTAAAGCTTCTATTTTTATATTAAAGTTTCCACATTTGCTGTGGGTTCTGGTTAGCTCAACGAGTAAAGTCTCTAATGATTGAATAGGAGATTTGGGATTCAATCCACACTTACACCAAAAATCAATTAGTGTCTTAGTTTGACGATAAAGAGAGCAATCATCAAAAGCGGACACTATAGATTAAAACTCTATAAAATAAAATAAAAAGTTTCCACCTTAGCTTGTTTCTTTGTTCATTCTTGCATGACTACATTGGATTTCAATGCTTAGGTCACTTAGAACATTCTTGGATATAATTGGATTGCATGCTTATTTGGACTTGATGATGTGATTCATAGTTGCATGTATGACATATTTGCCACGTACTATTTGGATTCATGTGATGCATTTGTGATTATGTGATTTATACATATACCTATTTAGTTTCCCCTTTGAACATACACATGGATTCACATTTTCACTCCATGCTTAAAATTGTAGATTTATGGTCCCATAGCAAGATGGCTTGGAAAAAAAAAAAAAAACATCATTGTTTATAAATAATTTTCGAAAATTAAAAAAAAAAAAAGTTTTACAAAGTTAGTTTACAAATGTGTTTCCACTAATAAAATGTTTTCAAGACCTAAAAATAATAATAATAAAATTTAAAATAAATAAATAAATAAAAGCACACACAAACACAAACTCATGATACTCTTATTAAATCCCTTCTAAGGAATTTTTCTAAAACTTAAAACTTATGAGATTTCTACAAAATCCCTCCTAGGGACTTTTTTACTAAAAGCTCGTGAGATTTTCATAAAATCCCTTTTAGGAACTTTTTTATCAAAAACTTGTGGGATCTTCATAAAAAGAACCTTCTGGGGGACGTTTTTTTTTTTTTTTTTGGGATAATTACACATAACCCACCTGTGGTTTGGGCGAAAATCACTTTGCCTACCCGTGGTTTGAAAAGTATCACTTAACCCACCTGAGGTCTGTTTCCGTCACTCTCCGTAACCCACCTCGGTCTCTGCCGTTACAAAAACACCTTTTAACCCCAAAACAGAACATAATGCGAATCAAAACCCCCAAAACTCAAACACTTTTCGAGAGAGACACCCAAGGTGCAATCAGGCTTGTTCTTCGCGGTTTGGAGCGTGTGGAAAGGGAGAAAGCACTTGTTTTGCATCATCGAACCTAGGCAAGGTATGTGTGATGTTTTTTCATCTGCATTTGGGTTCTTGATGTCATTTTTTTATGGTGACCCACCCACGTAGTTAGGTTTTGCTGTTCATCTGCACAGTAAATTTTTTTTTGTATGTTAAATTAGCATTTTGCTATTTATGT
Source organism: Quercus robur (assembly GCF_932294415.1). Taxonomy (NCBI): domain Eukaryota; kingdom Viridiplantae; phylum Streptophyta; class Magnoliopsida; order Fagales; family Fagaceae; genus Quercus; species Quercus robur. The sequence continues at coordinate 24,069,564 of NC_065541.1, forward strand.
GTAGAATCGCTTAGGATATGCATTTTGCTATTGTTGTTTCTATAATGCGAAGGAATCAAGTTTATTTGTCAATGATTGCACTTGTTTGTGAAGTGTCGGTAGTGTGGTCCCTATGAATTTGTTGGGAGTCTGGTTTTGCATGTGCTTTATGTGGTCCTTTGTTCGTGTGTTGTTGTCAATTTGTTGCCTTGTTGTCTCTTTTGGCTTCTTCTCACTTTCTGCATGTCAGTGTGTGTAAACAAAATACTTATTTTAATTGCAGATGGATGATGTCACATTTGACCTTGAAATTCATGTTGGGGGATGTTTTGTGGAGGAGCCAATCATACAATATGTGGGTGGGTCTGTACGTTTACTGACAGAGATTGACCCTGACAAGTTGAGTTACTTTGAAATTCGGGATTTATGCCATCTAGTTGGTGCTCCTAAGGAACACAGTAGATATAAGTATTTAATTCCTGATGGTGATCTACAGCATGATTTAAGAGACATAGAAACAGATACAGATTTCGTAAACATGACTAACCTTCATAAGGCATGGTATGCTGAAAAAATCATAATCTATACTGACATAGATGTGGAGTCATTGGCAGTTGAGTATCCTGATGCAGGGGGAGTGGCAGATGGTGGCGTAGGTGGTGATGCAGGGGGAGTGGCAGGGGGAGTGGCAGGTGGTGTAGGTGGTGATGCAGGGGGAGTGGCAGATGGTGTAGGTGGTCATGCAGGTGGTGATGTAAGTGGTGATGCAGCAAGGGTTGAAATAGAATTGGATAGTGATGATGATGAAGATGATGAGAATGATGATGAGAGTGATGATGAAGAAGATGTTGAGGATGTTGACATTGATGCAAGAGATGAAGAACAGAATGTTGAAGGAGATGATGATGATGATGATGATGATTGGCTAAATGAGGGCCTAGAGGGGGATGGCTTTGGTGATGATGTATTTGCTGCTCAAAACTCAGCTCCACAAGGTTCTGCTCCCAATACAAACCCAGAATCAAGCAATGCACCCCACACAGCCCCAGAATCAAACAATGCACCCCACACAGCCCCAGAATCAAGCAATGCACCCCACACAGACCCTGAGTGGGCTGAGCTAGCCCTTGAGGATGACCTGGTAAGCATGGATGGGTCTGATGATGAGCAGGTACCTGAGCAAGTGGAGTTTAATGCTAAGAGTGACATGAGAAATGTTGTACTGAAGAAGGAGATGAAGTTCCCTAATGCAAAGGTGTTCAGAGCTGCTTTGAGGGAGTATGCAATCAAAAAATCTATTGACATCAAATTCAAGCTTAATGAGAAGACCAAGATATCAGTTCACTGCAAGAATGGGTGTGGGTGGAGATGTTACGCATCTCAAATAAGTGGAGAGCTAACATTTCAAATTAAGACCTTGACTGATGACTGTACTTGTCCCAAGTCTTTCAAAAACAGTCAAGCAACATCAGCTTATGTTGCTAAGAGGTTCATTGAGGATTTTAGCAAAAATCCAAATTGGAAGGTGAGTGGTGTACACAACCATGTGATGCAAAATTTATCTGTTGACCTAAGTGTAAACCAAGTGTAAAGGTCAAAGAGAAAGGCAAAGGATTTGATAAATGGAGATGAGCAACTGCAATATGGTGTCCTTAGGGACTATACACAAATGATAACCACTGTAGACAAGGGGAGTAGGGTGATATTGCAGACAGAAATGGCCGAGGAGACTTCCCAGCCAAAATTTAAGAGGATGTATGTTAGGTTCAATGCTCAGAAGGTAGGATTTTTAGGTGGATGCAGGCCATTTATAGGTTTAGATAGTTGTCACATAAAGCACAGATTTGGTGGGCAAATCTTATCTGCCACTGCCAAGGATGCAAATGACAACATTTTTCCAGTAGCCATGGCTGTTGTGGAACAAGAAACCAGGGAGTCTTGGATATGGTTTTTGGAAATTTTTGCTGATGATATAGAGAGGCCAGAGGAGCTTCAGTTGGTCTTCATTTCTGATAGGCAAAAGGTATGCAAGTTTTGTTTTGTTCAGTTACACTTGAATAGTTGACTTTGTTTGCTGAACTAACTTGTTTTGTTTGTTTGTTTGCTTGCTTATTTACAGGGGCTTATACCTGCAATAGAAACACCATTCCCTACCGTGGAGCATAGATACTGTGTGAAACACATCTACAACAATTTCAAAGTTGATCACAAGGGATTGGAGCTGAAGGATGCATTGTGGAGGTGTGTTGCTGCCACAACAGTAAGGGAGTTTGAGAGATGCATGCAGTACATAAGGTATTTGGATGAAAAGGCATATGAGTATCTTGCAAACATTGCACCTGCACAGTGGACAAGGTCACACTTCACTCATAGGGCCTTAACAGATTGTTTGGTAAATAATTTGAGTGAGTCTTTTAATGCAATGATATTGAAGTCTAGGGACAAGCCTATCTTGGCAATGTTGGAGTGGATTAGGGTTAGACTTATGACTAGGTTTTACACAAAAAGGGAAGGGATACAGAAGTATGCTGGAAAGTTGTGTCCAAGCATACAAGATAGGTTGGAGAAATTGAAGGTTGAAAGTAAGGCATTTAGTGCTACCCCAGCTGGTAGTTTCCTTTATGAGGTAGGCAGTCAGTATGAGAGGCATGTAGTTGATTTGGTGAAGAAGACATGTAGCTGTAGGTCTTGGGATTTAAATAGCATTCCCTGCAAACATGCCATAACAACCATTTATACAAACATTGAGACACCGGAAGACTATACCCACCCATGCTACTTCAAAGAAACTTACATGGAGATATACAAGGAGGTACTTCCTCCCATGCCTGGCTAGTCAGAATGGGCTGAGACTGGACAGCCTGCTCCCCTGACACCTCACATATACAAACCACCAGGCAGACCACCCAAGTAAAGAAAGAGGGCTTCTGATGAGTTTAGGAACCCTTACAAAGCAAGTAGACAGAATAGACCTGTAAGATGTGGGAAATGCAAAAAGAAAGGGCATAACTCAAGAGGGTGCAAGGCTGGCATCACTGGGGAGACACCATGGCAGAGGAGACAGAGACTTCAAAGAGAAAAAGCTGTAAGTAATTAGGATTTAAATGGCAAAAAACAAAAGAAAAAAAAAAAACTTGTTTTTAAACTTACAATAGACACTGTCTTGAAACTGGGTTTTGTTGCAGGCAAGGGAAGGGGTGCCTGCACCTAGATCTGCACCTCAGCCTGCACCTCAGCCACCATCCCAACAGCCTACACAGACCTACAACATGATGTCTGCCACTCAGCCTTCATCCTCACAGCAAGGAAATCAACCTAGGCCATCTCACAAGAGAGCAGGATGGTTCTCTTCCTCACAACCAGAGTTTCACACACCTAGGGAGACCTGGGATACCTTACCAAGTTCTTCACAGGTAACTTAGTCCTGGATGGTTGTGTAGCTTGGGATATTTTTTAACAAGTAGATCTATTTTTTATTTTGTAGCCTTCACATGCAAGTGGGAGCACTGGTGGTGTGAGGACTAGAGGACAGCTTGCTGCACAAAGGCCACCAAAAATGAATCCAGTGGGTGGAAAGAGGAAAGAGTAAAGGTAAGAAATGAATGAAGCTAGTGGGTACGCATGCCAGCATTGGGAGTAAAGCTAGTGGGAACATGTGGGCCTTTTTGGTTTTTTTTTGTGAAGACCACTGTTGGCTTTTTGTAATTATCAATTAGTGTAAAAAACAGTCACTGCTGGCCTTGGAATGTACTTTTTTGTAATTACTAATTAGTGTAAAAAACAATCACTGCTGGCCTTGGAATGTGTTTTTTTGTAATTAAGGTACAATATGGAAGTTGTGATATTACAGTTTGTATGGAACAATATTTGTCCAAACTAGATTATATGGAAGTTTATTTATTGCTACTACAAATTGTGTCCAAGTATATTATTTTTATTGTGGAATGGTATGCACAACCAAATTATATGAAAGTTTATTTATTGCTACTACAAATTGTGTCCAAGTATATTTTTCTAATAGAGTGTATGGGAAGTTTTTATTGTGGAATGGTTGTTATGGTATGCACAGCCAAATTATATGGAAGCTTATTTATTGCTACTACAAATTATGTCCAAGTATATTTTTCTAATACAGTGTATGAAAGTTTTTATTGTGGAATGGTTGTTATGGTATGCACAGCCAAATTGATAATTGACCATTACTTCTTCCATTGAATGGTTGTTAGGATATGCACAAAATACTCAAGAATTGACCAATTCTTCATTCATTGACACATCAAAACATTACATCAGTAGGCTAGTGCTATTACAATGCAAATTCATTAACACCATTGCTATAACTATCTCTACTAACCAATTAACTACTTCAGGGGCAACAATCTAGGTCTCTTCACTCCAGAGAACTCAATTGAGCCAAAACACAACAACATAACAATAACAAAAAAGATCCATGACAAAATGCATGCAGACTTCCACATTCTTTGCTTCTCTTCAGCAAGAATGGCTTTTTCTTTAGCTTTTGCACAGACAGCTCGAGCCTTTCTCTCCCTCTCCTTGGCTTTGGCTTCCTCTTCAAGAGCCTTTTCTGCCATTTGCCTAGCTTCTTCTGCCGTTTCCAGAGCTGTCCTTTCCCTCTCATTTGCAAGTTGGAGAGCAGTCTGAAGCCTAGACATCTTCTCTAGAGCCAAAGGTGTAGCTTCATTCCCACGAGGACAGGTTGGGTTATCAATCCAAACAAAGAAAGGACACTTAGGACCAACCTTATAATGGCTACAACCCAAGAACCTCCTCCCAAAATTGTGCAAACTCAAACTTGTTCTCAAAACACAAGTCTGCTCATTGCACATATGTCCACATGAACCCGAGAAATTACCACTTGATGAAGACATCTCAACATACCACGATTCCTGGATTTAGACTTTCACACAGTAAGTTCACACTTGAACAAAATCTGAAACCCTAAATCAGGAACAGACCCAAATGCAGATGAAAAAACATCACACATACCTTGCCTAGGTTCGATGATGCAAAACAAGTGCTTTCTCCCTCTCCACACGCTCCAAACCACGAAGAACAAGCCTGATTGCACCTTGGGTGTCTCTCTCAAAAAGTGTTTGAGTTTTGGGGGTTTTGATTTGCGTTATGTTCTGTTTTGGGATTAAAAGATGTTTTTGTAACGGCAGAGACCGAGGTGGGTTACGGAGAGTGACGGAAACAGACCTCAGGTGGGTTAAGTGATACTTTTCAAACCACGGGTAAGCAAAGTGATTTTCGCCCAAACCACAGGTGGGTTATGTGTAATTATCCCTTTTTTTTAATAACATAACCAATTATAATTTGATGCACAAAGTCACATAATTAAACAAGGACTTAACTAATTACAATTTTCCACTTAACTAATTTTAATTAGTCATTTTAATGTCCAATCAAAATGCCCTATCAAATGTGTTGATGCTATCTATCATAAACAAGCATCCCAAATTGAATATTTATTTTAATTTGATACTCTACCTGTAATTGTATCTTGATAACTTTGTTGAGTCAAATATTCATCTTATTTATCATTTAGAATTGGAAAAGGAGAAGAAACTATTAATTTATATATAATAGTCTTTGACTACAATTTAAACATAATTAATTTACATTTATTTTTAGAGAAACATCTAAAACTAAAAAGTAAAATAAATAAATAAAGATTGTATCCAATGCACAAAACTCTAACTTTTGATGGGTTTGTAGAAGAGGTCATAGTAGACAGTCTTACCCTAATCTTTTAGTGAAGCTGAATCCCAAACATGAAGGAGTTCAAATATTTGATATATCTAATAATCATATTAAATCTAAAGAATTTGTCAACATACAATGGTTCCAAATGGTAAAATCAATCTTAAATTCAATTATCAATCCATAGAAAGCACATAGATAACCCCAAGAACACATGATAAAATATTAGGTTTCACTTCTAACCCTAGCTAGAGATTTAGCCACACATAGACATAGTTATGCAAAATAAATCCATAAAAACTAATGCTAAACATATAAAATAATTTTTTTTTTTAAAGATGACAAATGTTATGGGGTTTTTATGCCTCTATAACCTCAATGGTCTCCTAAGAAAAAGATGAAAATCCCTTAAATTTAGGATGTGAATACCTTAACTTTCGAAGCTTTTTTCACTGTTAACATTCAACCTACGTTTGAACTCCAAAACATTTTCTGTTTCCAAATTTGTAGTGATTTAAAAAGTTGTAGATATTCGAGTCCTCTTTTCATGGCTGCAAGAATGAAGTCAATCAAACATCTGTGCAAAAGTTATGGCAAAAATACCAAGACAACGCAGGATGTTTCCATGTCAGGAATTTGCCAATTTTTCCTTAAACTAATTTCTTTCTTTCCATTTATTTATTTTCACACATATTTGACTTGTTTAATACTTCAAAAACCATGCCCCAATTGATCTTGACTTTTGGATTTTTGTGGCTACGTGATTAGCTGATTAGTTTTAATCTTCTTAAGAGAAAAATACAGGTAATGAGTATATTTCAAAGAAAAATTTCAAACTCACATATTTACGTGTAATTAAACATAAAATGAATGTGATATTGCATATCAAAACTAAGATAATAGTGTAATTTTAAGCAATTATCACATATTTTAGGGCTTAAATTCAAAGAGCTAAGTTGGAGCAAGAGTCCCAAATAAACATAGCCACAAACTACAATAGCACCCTCATGTCTATCAATTAAAGTTGCAATCCAACATTATTTTTCAGACCAAAAATCTAAACATAAATACAGAAAAATAGAAAGGGGAAATAGATTAAACTATGAAAATATAGTTCAAGCACAAGGCAGGTTCCAAACCTAAAAAGAGTGATTCCAAAAACACTAAAAAAAAGGGCAATCTACTGGGTTGCTCCTATTCCTAGTGCTTGTGCAAATTGTTAGCTTTCATGTTGGTTGGATAGTTTGTGCAGCAAGCTACTAAAAAATGAGAAGACATAAAAATTAGCATTATTAGCAGACTATTAGACCAAAATAGAAGCATCAAACTCAATCTCTAGATGAGTGATGCTAATCTTTAAAGCTAGTTTGACGCAATCTCAAAGATCCCAACAATCTAGCAAGTACATTAGAGACTAGACCATTTTCCCGTAGATCTAGATAAGTTTTGACCCCATTTTCATGTGAATTTCCAATAATGCCTCATCAACTAGAAACAACAAGATTCTTAGCCAACAACTGAAGAATCATCCAAAAGTACGGGTTCAATCAAAACCAAATGCCATTGTTTTGGTAGGGAAGATAATTCCACAATTGTGAGACAGTCCAATGATCTAGAAACCAGTTACATTTTTTTTTATTGGAAAATTACAATGCCCTCTCATGAGGTTTGGCAAAATGTCTCCGACATTTCACCCTTGGATGATTTTTCTTTTTCTTTTTTCAATGGAATCATCATTTGTTTATGCTATTAAGTACAGAACATGAGCTGTTTCTCAAAAAAAAAAAAAAAAGTACAGAACATGAGCTTAAATCTCTAGAGAAGAAGACAGTTATAAAGGAGGAGCACAATGGCAAAGTCAAGAAATTTTTTTTTTTTCAAGAGGACAATAAGAGTGTGTATATATATATATATATATATATATATATATAAACTGCTAGAGGGAGTAGGGGATTTTTTATAAATCCAAGGGGCCAACAATCCCCCCCCCCCCCCCCGGCCGCCGCCGCCGCCCCCCCCCCCCCCCCCCCCCAGTGATGGAGTAAATGGTTTATTAGTGTGCAATTTTTTTCCTTCTCACATAACTTCTTTTTCTTTTTGTTTTTTCATTCTCACAAAACATTAACTTTTTGATAGGTCGATTAATAGATAGTGGGAGAAGAGGAGTTGAGGTATGACCACATGTAGAAGATATCATAAATGATACAATTACTACCACACTTTTACTTAATCCCACATAATATTAAATATATTTATTTTTCTTTATGAAAAGATAATATTATTAAATATTAAGAATCAAAGGCTTAATTGCTAAATATTCTGTTTTTGCAATTTTTTTTTAATTACTTAAAAGCCTTTACTTAAATTTATTTGGTTATGTAGCACTTTTCCAAGTGAAAATTAAGTTTAGTAAACTTGAATTCCGCATTATGGGATTCATGTGGCGATTTGATGTGGTATTTTAAAAACAAAATATCCCACTCTTTCTTTCATTTTATTTTTAATTTATAAAAGTTATAATTTTTTTCTAAAATGCAAATTGTTCTAAATTTGACCAAAATTCATTTTAAACTTCTAATTTTACTTTTGTTCAATTGAGTTCTCTAAGTTTCAAATTTATTCAATTCATTTATTCCAACCAATTATTTTGCTGTTAATAAGAATAAGGAATTGCGGTTTAAAAAAAAATTATTTTTATTGATTTTATTTTTTTCATTTGAAAAATTTTATTTATTTTTATCAAATTTTTTTTAATTAGTTAATTGCACACATAATGGTAATTTTTTTTACAGAATTGGAGTGAAGACCTGATTGAATACTCAATTGAATGAAAGTAAAATTAAAGGCTTAAAATGAATCATAGCCAAACTTAGAAAGTATATAATTTGCACCTTACCCAATTTTGTTTTCCTAACTAAGTACTCTTTCTTAAATTAAATAATTATTAGAGGCCTGAGGGGGATGAGAACCCTAGTTCGAATAGTAGTCCCAGGTGGGGTGTTTATTTTGTATATATAAAAAAAAAAAAAAAAAAATATATATATATATATATATATATATATAGAGTATTATAATTGTTTCCCAATAATTACAAAAGAGAATGAAAAGCAAGACACAGAAACTCCATTGAACAAGGCCTGGCCAGTACCTGTCGATCCCTTCGAAGCTCCGAAAAGACCAAAGCCTCTCTGTCTCTCTCCCTCTTTGTCCGTGCAACAAAACACCCAGGTAAAAAAGCTTTTAACTCAATTCATCAAATACCAAAGCCCTGAAGCCACGCTTGTGTGTTGTCGTTTCGCTTTCGTTTGATGCTGTATCTGTCTTTTTTTTGTGTCCTAAATTTCAATTCTGCTGGGCTGTCACTTTATCGCTTCCCCCCACTTCACCTAACTAGTTTTGTAAAATTATATCACACCCATATGCTTTGCTTTGAGTCCAAGACCTTCTTTGCATTGTGTGTTGTGTTTATTTTTTTTTTTTCAAAGATTATTTATTTATTTTTTCCATTTCCAGATCTTTGATTGTGTTAGATATGGGATTTAATGTGGGTCTTTGGGTATGATTGTGTGGGTGGGTTGATTGATTTTTGGTGCTTGGAAATGGGTGTTCTCAGATTTGGTATTTGAAGCCATTGTTTGGGTTTACAGAGACCCAATTGGGGGGCTTTGGTGAGTTTGGGATTGTGATTTGGTGGTGGGTTTTGAAGAATGTGGCAATGTGGGGGTATTTGACTTGAGTTCTGTTTGTGTCTCAGAATTGTAGTCCTTGGTGTTTTGGATTTTTGTGTAGAAAGTGAGTGAGGAGAGAAAGGATTTACATGCGAAGATGGCTGATGCAGCCGCGTTCATAGAGGCTGCGGGATCAAGATTTAATTCTTTGGAGCTCATCGGGAGAGGATCATTTGGCGACGTCTATAAAGGGTAAGTGTTATTGGTGCCATCTTTCTTCCTTAATTACACTGTGATGTCTTACACATTTGATTTTTAGGAGAACTTGCTATTAGTTTTGCTATCCATTCAATGTTTTGGGATCCTTGTAGTTATCGCTGTTGCAGAATAGTGATATTTTGTTGCCTCCTCCCCTTCTAAGGGTTATGGGTTCAAGACCCAAGGGTTGAATGTAGCTTACCAATAAAAATGTAAACATTCCTAAAATTTAAACTTCTTTAAAGTGGCTTCATGATAATTGTTTATAACATGCATTTATTAAAAAAAGGGTGATAATTTTATATTAAATCGTAGATAACAAGCAATTTGTCTAAAGAAGACAAAGCTCAGATACACTGGTTCTATATAAGAGAGATGGATTCTATCATTCTGTAAATTTATAGTTAATGCATAGTATGTTTTTTAACACAGTATATTCCATAAGGAGGAACTTGTTTCTTATCATGAGTGGATTTCCCAATGACAATAAAAAGAGCCTCAATGGAATCAAGTTTGATCCAAATTTAGTCTAAAACAGGCAATTAACTTATAAAGTTTTTTGATGAGTAATAAAGATTTATTGATATCAAAGAAGAGACACCCAAGTACACAGGGAGTATACAGGAGTATGAAGTTAAGTTGCTGAAATCTGTTTAGTTATAATCTACATTAGGAGGTTATGGTACAATTTTTTTTTTTTTTTTTTTTGATAGGTAATAATAATATTATTAAAACAAACTAAAAAATAGACAAAAGCCAATACAAGGTGTTCATGATGGTGAACACAAGGAAAAGCAATAAACAAAATAAACAGCAAACAACTAAAAGGAAAAACTTAAAACGCAATACTAAGGGAAGAAATAAACTCTAAGATAGTGGAGCATTCCGAGAAGCCCCAACACCTAGACCAATCAAATAAAGTCTTCTGGCACAGAGCTTGTAATTGAGCCAAGGATTTCTCAGTGTCCTCAAAAGAGCGCCGATTTCTTTCCATCCAAACAATCCACATCAAACAGCCGGGAATCATATTCCATATGTCTGAATTAATTTTTCCTAGCCAAAAACTCCAACAATACACCAAGCTTTCCACAGAGCCTGGCATGACCCAATGTATCCCAAAGATCTGAAGCATGTAAACCCACAAAGAGTGAGCTACCGGACAATGGAGGAGAAGATGATCCACGGTTTCCTCATTCCGATGGCACATACAACACCTATTCACCAAAATGCGCCCCTTAAGCTTAAGATTATCCAAAGTAAGGATCTGCCCATGAACCGCTGTCCACACAAAAAAAGCCACCCTCCTAGGGATCTTAGCTTTCCAAACACCCTTCCACGGAAAATTGGAATCAGCTGCACCCCTAATGATATTGTAATAGGACCGGGTATCAAACATGCCATTCCCTTTGAGACACCAATGAGAGGTGTCATTCCCACCACCCCTAGGGATCCGAGATTGAATGAACTCAAGGAAAGATAAGGCAGTCCCTAATTCCCTTTCATGAAAGTTCCTATGAAATCTCAAATTCCAGATTCTATCGTTACGACCCTCTTGGTAGCATAGAACATCAGAAATGTAAGCTTCCTTGTCGTTAGAACACACATACAACTGAGGATAAAGCCTATTAAGCGTGTTATCTCCAACCCACTTATCATGCCAAAAAAGAATACGAGAGCCATCCCCCGCCACTAAGGACACATGGTTGGAGAAGCTCTCCCAACCATCATGAATACCACGCCATGGACCACAACCGTGAGCCCTTCTGCAATTTTTAGAACTCCACCCCCCTTGACCCTCACCGTATTTAGAAGCAATAACCCTCCTCCAAAGATGAGTGCCTTCTCGCCCAAACCTCCATAACCATTTCCCTAACAATGCTTTATTAAAGTGCACTAACTTCCTGATCCCCAGACCACCCAAAGCTATCGGTAAACACACCTTCTCCCAAGCCACCAAAGGATATTTGAAACACTCCTCTGAAGATCCCCATAAAAACTTCCTCTGAATACGCTCCAATCTATCAGCCACAGCTACAGGAATGACAAATAAGGATAGATAGTACGTAGGAAGGCTAGAAAGAGTACTCTTCACCAGGGTAAGTCTACCCCCCTTAGATAAATAGAGACGCTTCCAACCCGAGAGTTTCTTCTCCATCCTCTCCAAAATAGGATTCCACATAGATGCTGTTTTGTAAGGGGTGCCCAACGGCATACCCAAGTACTTCAAAGGCAAACTACCCACCCTACAACGAAGAATGGCAGCCAACACATTTATATTTTCAACCTCCCCAACAGGAACAATCTCACTCTTCCCCGCATTAACTTTCAGACCAGTAAAAGCTTGGAAGCTAGTCAATGCCAGCCTAATGGACAACAACTGATCTCTAGACGCATCACAAAACAAAATGGTATCATCTGCAAACAGCAAGTGTGAAATGCGTACCCCTATAGAGTTAGTAGGCCCCACACGAAAGCCACGAAGTAGACCACAATCCTCAGTTTTCTTCAGCAGCCTACTTAGAACTTCCATAATAAAGAGGAAAAGAAGAGGGGATAGCGGATCACCTTGTCTCAACCCACGAGAGCTTCCAAAAAAGCCTACCGGGGATCCATTCACAATAATAGAGAAACGAACAGTAGTTATGCAAGCCTTAATCCACCCCCTCCATCTCACCCCAAAACCCATCCTAGCCAATAAGTAAAACAATGCGTCCCAATTCACATGGTCATAGGCTTTCTCAATGTCCAATTTGCAAACCACCCCGGGCACATGGCTCTTCAATCTGCTGTCTAGGCACTCATTAGCAATAAGCACTGAATCCAAAATTTGTCTCCCACCAACAAAAGCATTTTGGGACTCAGAGATGAGACTATCTAGCACAACCCTCAATCTATTTGCCAACACCTTAGACAGCAGCTTGTACACACTCCCTACCAAACTAATAGGCCGAAAGTCCTTAACATCAATAGCATTATTTTTCTTGGGAATTAGAGTGAGAAACGAGGCATTTAAAGACCTTTCAAACACTGAATACCTGTGAAAGTGCTCAAAAACAGCCATAACGTCCTCCTCCACCACTCTCCAGCATTTTTGAAAAAAAGCCATGGTGAAACCATCTGGTCCAGGAGCTTTATCCCCCTCCATCTCCATCAAAACCTGGATCACCTCTTCTTTATATTATAGACAGCACTGTATTTCTAAACATAAGCATTGATTGTTTAAAAAAATTGTGTAAGTATTGATTAGTAGCTACAATTTTACAAAATTAATATTACCATCATTATGAATATTAGTTTTTAATGTCAATAGTGCCCTTGTATGTTGATAAATATATTTTAATGTGAAATATACACTTTTTTATCGCTCTCCATTGTATTATTACTTTAAAAAAAAAAAAAAAAAGGGCTTTCAGTGCTGTATCAATATCTGTGTCACAAAGTTAGATGCTCAGGGAGAATATATCCTTCCATGTTGGTCGTGTTTATGTACTTTATCAAACATTAGATTGATCATTGGAACTTAGTTGATCAGTAAAAACTTTATGGTTGTTTTTCTACAAAGTCTCAGATTGATATTTAGTTAGAAAGACATGCCTGAGCTGTATCAAAACGTTATTGCAGTGATAGAAAGACATGCCTGACCTCAAACAGTATGACCTCACCACCCCTCCCAACCCTTCTTCCCCCCCCCTCCATCCCTACTCAGCCTACAACTATCCCTCCTCTATTTCCCCCTGTACCTCAGCCTCTCAACCTGTCACCCCCACTATTCCCAGGTTTCTTCCCTTTACCATTCCCACCACCTTTTGGTTTTTTGCCTTACCACCCTTTTTGTCCACCTTTAAACTCTGCATTGTCCACCCCACCTTCCTCTGTCCTGCCATTGCATCCACCTCCTCTGCCTAGACCAACCAATACCAATACCATTACCAATAACATTTCACCCAATACCAATCCACTCACACCTCTTCCAACCAATGTGCCTCTCCCTATCTCTGTTCCTAATCTTTCTCCTCAGGTTAGAGGGAGTAGTATAGGTTTCTTTCGTATTGATTCTAAAACTTTTTCTTTCTCTTTTGACGGTGGGAGGGACGATTCTTATGCTATACATGAAAGTCGTCGGAATTTTAAAAGTTCCGTTTGGCTGAGTCGCAAGGGAATGAAATGGGTCCTCTCTTGCTTTGCTGATATTCGTGATTGGGTACCAGGAAAGGATTTGTTGTACAAACATTTTAGAGAGAACAATAAGTTTTTCGAGTTCCGGGGAAGGTCGAATAAGGCTGGTATTTTTGTGGATTTAGCTGTGTTTTTTGGTGGAGCTCGACGTGGTTGTGTTATGGTACCTGCGAGTTCTAACCGGGCTGGGTGGAGCTTGTTTTCAAGAGCATTAGATAGTTTCCTAGCAGGTTCGAACACTGTTGGGGTGGAAGGGAGGATTTCCGGTGGAGCTGCTGGTGGTGGCCAAATGGATGGCGGTGGACTTGATGGGAAGAAACTTTTCAATACTGGCAACCAGCGGAAGTTGAGGAATTTTGAAAATTCTAGAGCTTATTTGGGACATAACGTGTTCAAGGGCGAAGCTGCTGCTGGGTCAGTTTCTAAAAAAAAATCTGTTAGACCCACGCGTGACTGCATGTTCAAAGTGACTACTGACACCATGGCGTTGAGGGTGTCTTTATCTGAAGGGGGTAAAAGGGTGGTGTCTTGGATTAAGCCATTGGACTCTCACAAGTCCACTCCGGATGTCTCTTGGGTGGATAAAGTGAAGTTACAAAGGCCTAAAGCTGTTGGGCCTGTGGTTTTTAAATCCCAAGCCCAAGCCCAAGCCCAAGCTACCTTAGCTCTCCCTTTGAAAAATAAAACCCAGTTAGAGTCTGAACTGACCTGCGATCCTAATGGGTTGCACGATCTGGTTCAGGAGCTGAGTGGGTCAGGCGAGTCTTCAACGGAGCCCGGGGTAGCGACGGTGGCGCCGATGGAGGGATTGGAAGCTCCGGTGAGGGCGAAACCTTCGTCGAGCCCAGCTCCGGTGGTTAGCGCCTCTATCTCGGTGGCTCCCCAGTCAGATCGGGAGCCAGGGACTACGGCGGAGGCGCCGGCGGCGGGTTCTGAGGCTCCGATAAGGACGAGTTTCCCCTCTAGCTCAGTTCTGGAGGTTCGCGCCCCTATCTCGGTGGTTCCCCTGTCAGTTCGAGAGGGTGAGAGGCAGATTGGGGTTGATCCGATGCTTACGGTGGACTCCAATAGTTTTGGGCAGTTTTCTCCTTTGAACTTTGTTGGTAGGGAGGGAGTTCCTTGGTCGGAGGAGGTGGAGGACGTTTTCACAGAGTTATTAAGCATAAGTGATAAAGAGAAGTGTGATTCCCAAACGGGTATGACAGAGTCGGTAGCTGTGTATGCCGACGGTATTGGGGAGTACAACTGCAGTCCACTAGAGTGTGCGCCGTTGTCTTGTTGGGTCCCTAGGGTAGCTGAAGATTTGGTGTTGAGCACGGTGGATAAGGTAAGTGAGTTTGATGCATCTAAGGTGGAACACTCGAAGTGGGTGTCTACAATGTTGAAGAGCTTCTGCAAGTTGGTGGGTTTTCCTATTGTTAAACATGAAGCTCATTGTGTGGCTTTATTTCGTTTATTAGAACAGGAGTGTATTGAGGTTGCCAATGGTGGCTGTATTAGGCCACCTGTTAAAGCTGGTCAGAGAGGTTTAAGGGAATTGAGGGGTCTGTTTTCTTCAGTGAATTATGATGGGACTGTCTCTCGGAATAGAGGTTCGTCGTCAGGACCAGGGGCTATTGGTAGTTATTAATGTCTTTACGACTTCTTTCTTGGAATGTTAGGGGGTTGAATAACCCTCAAAAGAGAGAGGTTTGTAAGAATCTTTTGAAGGATTGGAGATGTGATGTTGTATGTTTGCAGGAAACTAAGCTTGCTTCTTCAAATTCTGCTCTTGTGCGAAGCTTGTGGGGTAGTCCCTTTGTTGATTGGGCGGTATTGGATGCGGTTCAAACATCTGGGGGGGTTTTGTTGATTTGGGATAAACGGGTGGTCGAGAAAATTGATGTATCTGTTGGTCAGTTCTCTGTTAGTGTTCTTTTTAGGGGAGTGTTGGACGGTTTTGAATGGGTCTGCACTGGTCTTTATGGTCCTAATGATGATCATCATAGGGCTGCTTTGTGGGAGGAGCTGTCCAGGGTTCGGACCAGGTGGAACACAGCTTGGTTTTTATTCGGTGATTTTAATATTATTAGATACCCCTGCGAGAGGCTTGGTTGTGATTCTTTTAATCCAGCCATGTTCGCATTCTCGAACTTTATTGAGAATAATTATTTAGTGGATCTTCCATTGGACGGGGCATCTTTCACCTGGTTTAGAGATGCTGAGCCGCAGGCTATGTCCCGTATTGATAGGACTCTTGCTTGTGTGGATTGGGTGGATCATTTTGGGAATGTGTCTCAAAGGGTGCTCCCTCGTGTTATTTCCGATCATTGTCCGCTTTTGGTGGAAGCTGGTGGAGTGGATAGGGGTCGCTGTGCTTTTAAGTTTGAGAATATGTGGCTTAGATCTGAGGGTTTTCTCGAGAGAGTTAAACTTTGGTGGGAGGGGTATAGCTTTTTGGGCTCCCCTAGTTTTGTTCTAGCTCAGAAATTAAAGGCTTTGAAAGAAGACCTTAAGAAGTGGAATAAGGAGGAATTTGGAGATTTGGCTTTTAGGAAGAAGTGTTTGTTGGCTGAATTATTGGGTCTAGATTCTAAGGAAGAAATGCGGGGCCTCTCTAATGAGGAAGAGTCCCGTCGAACTCAGGTTAAAGGTGATATTGCAGCTTTAGCTGCTTTAGAAGAGACTTTTTGGAGACAAAAGTCTCGTGCTTTGTATGTGAAGGAGGGAGATAACAACACTCGATTTTTTCATAGACTAGCGAACTCTCATAGAAGAACAAATCACATTAGAAGCATTGTGGTTGATGGGGTCTTATATGAGGACGATTCTACTGTTAAAGCTCAGGTGGCTCAGTTCTATCAAAATCTCTACAAAGAGCCAGATATAGTAGGGATGGAGGGGGGGGGAAGAAGGGTTGGGAGGGGTGGTGAGGTCATACTGTTTGAGGTCAGGCATGTCTTTCTATCACTGCAATAACGTTTTGATACAGCTCAGGCATGTCTTTCTAACTAAATATCAATCTGAGACTTTGTAGAAAAACAACCATAAAGTTTTTACTGATCAACTAAGTTCCAATGATCAATCTAATGTTTGATAAAGTACATAAACACGACCAACATGGAAGGATATATTCTCCCTGAGCATCTAACTTTGTGACACAGATATTGATACAGCACTGAAAGCCCTTTTTTTTTTTTTTTTTTAAAGTAATAATACAATGGAGAGCGATAAAAAAGTGTATATTTCACATTAAAATATATTTATCAACATACAAGGGCACTATTGACATTAAAAACTAATATTCATAATGATGGTAATATTAATTTTGTAAAATTGTAGCTACTAATCAATACTTACACAATTTTTTTAAACAATCAATGCTTATGTTTAGAAATACAGTGCTGTCTATAATATAACATAAAGTCATAGTTTAAGCACATCCAAACAATAATAATTCTGATTAGCTATAGCTCAACATTTGAACCTCCCCCCCCTTCTGTAAGAACGGGGTGGGGGGTCTATCATGGGTGCTTAACCCATTGCATGCCAATAACTTACCAATAAAAGAAAAAGATCTTATAACAATAAAAATCTACCCGTTAGGGTGCAGTCTAGTGGTTGGAGGCTTGGGATGAATTGTAGACGTAGACATCTTGGATTCAATCCCCACTAGGAGTTTCTATGGATTACTTGATACACGGTTATGGTAGGTGGGATTGTATATTCATGGTTTACTCCCTAGGAGTGGGTCCAAAGGGGCCTGCCTTGGTGGGGTTCCATGATATCAAGAAAACAATAAAAATCTCAAGCTTCAATAATTCTAGGTTTTTTTTGGTGTACTCAAAGATCAATAACTATTAAGATTTGAACTTGTCAGCAACTGATAAGGCCTTCGTGGGTTCTGATGAAGATAACCTTTGACTTAAACAATGAATTGTAACATAGAGGATGAAAAACTATAGATGTGGTTATGGGCAAAAATCTAAAACAAATGTTGGCTGATGATTTTAATATGGATCCCATACTAGAAATCTATGTCGGGTTGATATAGGTGCATCATGCATTTGGGATTTGGAGGAGCCGGGGAATATTTATCTTCACAGTTCACACACAAGAGGAATACCTATTCCTATGAGAGAAGATGGAATAAGAGATGTATGGTTGAATGGCTTTGGTTTGTACGCACATGTAGGCATATGTATATTTTTGTATTTTCACATTAGTTTTTGAATGAGGATTGTTATTTAGGAATGCCTGTCAGTGTTGGGAACTTATAGGCAAAAGTATTTGTTACTAATAATCTGCCTAATTAAATCCATGTCAATGATCCTTGCTTCCTCTGTTTTGGAGGTTTGTTTAGGTTGGGCTTACATTATGGCAAATGCTACAGAAGAATGAATAATGTCTTTATTTACACAAATTTTCTTGTTCGTTATTCCAGTGTGCTGACTTCTCTCTCTCTCTCTCCACTCACCTCCCTGATTCACACAGCCAGTTGACAGTGTGCTGACTTGTTGGTTGTAAGTCAATTTTTTTGGAGGGGTGGGGGTTGGGGGGGAACATTTTTACATTTTTTGGTATTTGGTATGGCGGAAAACACAAGCCAATGGAATACATTTTTTGTAGTCAACTAAAAACAGGCCCAATAGAGCGAAAAACGATTTCCACTTTTTACAAGTGGGAAACATCTTCCTGAATGTTACATTTTAAACCAACCATCACAAATAAAATCCACACTTAAATTTTCCTATTGGCAACTTCTATTTCTTCATCCCTGACATAGGACAAGGGGGAACTACAAAATCTGATTTAGAACTCTTGGGGTAGATCTGGTAGCACTTAGGTTTTGGTGGGGGAAAGGCTGGAAAATAATAGGGATTATAGGGTTTCCAAAAGGGGCAAGGATTAGTAGGGTTTGGGATGAAACAAAGGAGAACAATCAGAATTTGGGTTGCTGTGAATAGTGCTGTGAACAGTAATGGTAAAATTAAAGAAAAGATAACTTTCTAGGCATCACACCTAGACTTTCTAGGGTTCCTTGGCATTACACCTTGGAGAAGTTTGCATAACACAAACTATAACAAAGCTTCATAGCTCTAAAGTCCGAAAATATTATTATTTTTCATATTCAACAGAAAGCATTACAATCCTTGTTGGTTGTAAGTCAATTTTTTTGTGGGGGGGGGGGGGGGGGGGAACATTTTTACATTTTTTGGTATTTGGTATGGTGGAAAACACAAGCCAATGGAATACATTTTTTGTAGTCAACTAAAAATAGGCCCAATAGAGCGAAAAACGTTTTCCACTTTTTACAAGTGGGAAACATCTTCCTGAATGTTACATTTTAAACTAACCATCACAAATAAAATCCACACTTAAATTTTCCTATTGGCAACTTCTATTTCTTCACCCCTGACATAGGACAAGGGGGAACTACAAAATCTGATTTAGAACTCTTGGGGTAGATCTGGTAGCACTTAGGTTTTGAGGGTTTACGGTTAGATTTTGGTGGGGGAAAGGCTGGAAAATAATAGGGATTATAGGGTTTCCAAAAGGGGCAAGGATTAGTAGGCTTTGGATAAAACAAAGGAGAACAATCAGAATTTGGGTTGCTGTGAATAGTGCTGTGAACAGTAATGGTAAAATTAAAGAAAAGATAACTTTCTAGGCATCACACCTAGACTTTCTAGGGTTCCTTGGCATCACACCTTGGAGAAGTTCGCATCACACAAACTGTAACAAAGCTTCATAGCTCTAAAGTCCAAAAATATTATTATTTTTCATCTTCAATAGAAAGCATTACAATCCTTTAAATACCTATTCCTAGTAGAACTAGGATTTTTTAAAACCCTAATAAGACTTGGACTCTTGGGCTTTTATTAAAACTAAAGTAAGACCTAATGGACTATTAGCACAACCCATTCCAAAATATTAAAAAATTGCAAAATTGCCCTTGATACATAAAATCAAATAAAATATAATACATCTGTATTCCCACTGCATCAACCCCTCAGTCTCTCTCCACAGATTGGCTGATGATTGGTTGTTGGTTGATGTTAGCCTGCCAACCATTGACTTTTTGAAAATGACATTTTTTGCTCAAACTAGTTACTTTCCCTCTTAATTGTTCGTGTAGATTCCAAATTTGGTGTCTATTTTCCCATTTGATGCTCCCAAATGACCTAAAAAATAGAAAAAATGTTGTCCTATTTCTCTGCTTGTTTCGATGAAAAACCTTCTATAAAGATAGTTTTCCACATCTTCCAGTATTTGGTAGTTAAAAAAAAATTGGTCAACGGAAAACTCTAACAAAAATAAGGCTTGTTTTTTATAAGTTGTTTTCCAAATTTTTTTTCAGAAAACAATCTCTCTCTCGCATGGTGCATCACTCTTATATATTATCTTCTTTTGGCCATGGGGAAACAAAAATTGCTTTCATACTTGGTTGGTCATAGAGCAACGTGGCTGTAATGTCCTCACTTCCATTGTAATCATAGCACCTTAGACTAACAAAATAAAATTATCCTCAATGGCTTTGAATGGTATCATCACTTGGTGGGAAGAATTTAGGTGCAAAATAAACAATTGCACTTAGAAAAAGTTAGGGCTTTCCAAAATCAGAAGATTCCTTTATAAGACTGTCACACCACTCTTTAAAGAGCAACCAGAGGTACGGCATGTCAAATCCGTTTTTTGTGCTTGGATATTTCCAGTAAAGGTCATGAAAGCCATACTGCCGAGCCACATTAATGGAGGAGCTGATAAAGTCTCTAGGGCCATCTGGGGTCCTTATCATATGGAAAAAGGCATATGTGCTTGCTTTCATGTCTCCTATAATGGACAGGAAGAACTTCACTTCTGTTTCCTAGGTTTCTTGGGCTATTGACGTGAATTTTTTAAGTGAAGTAGGTTGTAGGGATTAAATCTGAAGGGAATTTTTCAGGTTCAGATGAACGCCAATAACAACCTCCAATAACAGGATGAGATGATGAGGTAGTTTTGAGTGGCTTAGCCATTGGAAGGAATAGGCAATATTGTAGATGGTGAAGTTGGCTTTGCTCAATGACTAGCCAGGCAACAGCTCTCTTTGTTGTCAAAATTTTAGTTTGAAAACCAATTTCATACTTGGTTTTTTTGTTTATACATTAATTGGGTTTATGCAATACACATGTTATATATATTTTGAATTATACAAGAAATGTTATAAAAAATTTGCGCATACCAGACACCAGAAAACGTTCTCAAGCTCATTTTCAAGGTCATTACCAAACATGGGAAAATGAGATAGTTTTTTTGAATTTTTTTGGGGAAAATGACCAATTTTCCAAAAAAACGTTAATGCTGTTTGTACAGAGCATTAGATTTTGTTTTTGTGAATGAAAGTTTTTGTTTATAAGCATAGTAGTTAGGATTGGGATCCTACATAGGATCAGTGAGGGGTTTTTTGTGGATCATATCAAGAATCGTAAGATTCTACATTTTTTTTTTTTTTAAGAAAATGAAAAATCAATAGTAATGTTAACATATCTTAAAGAATCATTAAAAAAAAAAAGAGTAAATATGACACAAATTACTCATAAAATGTGCTAACTACTTAGTTCCAAATTACCAACACATAAATAAATGACGAACTTCAAATTCCAAACTTGAAAATTCCAATTTCCAACACCAAAAATATACACAGTTCCAAATTAACAAATACGTCATTTGCTTCAAAAAGGAAATCATCCCAATTCCAAAGTTACAAAGATTTTGCAAATGTTTTAATTGTATTAAGATAATGAGAAATGCCAAGTCCTTTAAAACTCATTACAACTTGATCAATAGGGCTGAACAATCCTAATCTCACCATAGAGAGACATGATTACAAATTAATAGCTTTAATGGATGTCGCTTTTGTTGCTATGAGGCAATATGAACGATCCTATGCCAATGCAAATTGATTCTATGGAGTAGGATCATAAGGATTCTATTGAGTAGGATCATAAGGTCTTACATTTCATTATCCAGGTTTGTGAACCCAAGTAGATCCTAACCCATGAAAGATTCTACACTGATCCGGATCTTTTTTATGGGGATTCTAAGATCCAAGATTAGGTTTTTGACAACCATGTTCATACGTGTATTTGGAATTACAAATTTTTTCAATAATTTTCCATGTGAGCCAAACATTTGAAAATGTTTTCTAGTTCATTTTTAGGGTTGCAACCAAACACAAGAAATCAGGTTAGTTTTCCAAAAAAAAATTGTTGAAACAATGAGAGCATAATATGCGATCATGCTGTTTTAAATAAATAATTTTGGGAATTCACATTTTGTTTTATACTTGAAGCAATAGGAGATGTTATTTTCACATTTGTGTCCCTCTTAGATACTATTGCATGCCTATGATTGAAATCTATGTACAGTTTTAATGGATATGCCCATGATAGTTTAAGTCCTTATTTATGACTGATCATGATTGCCTCATGTACAGATTGAACATCTTGTGAAATTTAGTTTTATTTAGGCTCATCAATGAAGTTTTATCATCATAATCTGATGAACTTTTGCAGACTGTGCTGATGACTTTCCTGATTTGCAGGTTTGATAAGGAGCTTAACAAAGAAGTAGCTATTAAAGTAATTGATTTGGAAGAGTCGTAAGTGATAGCTTCCCACATATTTGTTCTTAATTTTTCAGATTCTTGCTGTTTCTAGCATCAGATGCTCTCTTATATAAACCTTTTGAACAAATGAGCAACTCAATGTGCTGTTTCTAGCATCAGATGCTCTCTTATATAAACCTTTTGAACAAATGAGCAACTCAATGTGCAGTAAAAAATGCCAGGATCGTCCAATACCCGTGCCATGAATTGAATTTTTTTTAAAATACAGTGATGTTAAATGGGCACTTAATGATGTTTTGTTCACTTGTTTAAAACACAAAACAAGGAGTGTAAATCTTGTGTTTGATACAGATTGCTGAAATGTATCCAAATAGCCTATCTTAACGAATAAACTTCCTAGTTTGCCAGAAGTTGCCCACAGTATTTCTTAATGTGTTCTTTTGTTAACTTGATAAGAGTGAGCAATGCTTGTATTGGAAATTTGGAATGCTGTGCTACACGTTTTAACCCTATTATACTAATGAATGTCCAAAATCTTTAATAATGACCCTCATGTCCTGGGAGGTAGGTATTATATGAATCCAACATATGCTATTTTGTATATCCTAATCTGGGACACTTTTGAGTTCATGTATCTTTAGTATGTCCATCTGAATTCATTGTTGAAAGCAATAAGCCACCCAGAGCAATTGTTTTCATTGGCCAAAATCTTATGTTGTATTCTTCTTTATATGGATTGTTTAGATCAATGTGGAGGTTGCTCTATTTGCTATGATTGAATTAGCTGTATTGTGTTATCACCAAAAGGAAAGAAGTGCTAATATTTTCTTGTGTAAGAACATGGAAGTTCTTGAGAGTTTTTATGAGTTCTTTATCACATCAGTAGCTAAGGTGTGTTGCAGTCCTATATATATCATGTTAAGGTCCTTTTGTTAAATTCTTATATTCCTTATAATACAGAAATTGATGATGTGTTTCTTTTTCTCCTTTTAATTGTGCTACTTGGTTAGTAAGTGAGCTCTTTCTTGTTAACATCATAATTCACACTTACTTATTGCTTTATCTGAGTCTTGCTTAATGAGCAATGTCTAAATATAGCTTTTCAATTATCTTTTGCAGAGAGGATGAAATTGAGGACATTCAAAAGGTATTAAGTTCACAATTTTGATCAATCGGTTTTAAAAATCTTACATAATATTATTTTGGGTCAATTATACAGCTGGTGGGTCTTGAACCCACAATCCCACCTTCATCCCATTCTTGTGGGGGAAGGAAATGCCATTTGAGCTACTGCTCATTGGCTCAATTTTTCATCATAAATGATTAGGTTTCTCACCTATCTTATTTTTGTGCCAGGAAATTTCTGTTTTGTCACAATGTCGATCTCCTTATATTACCGAGTACTATGGTTCCTTTCTCCATCAGACTAAACTATGGATCATAATGGAATACATGGCTGGTGGCTCTGTTGCTGACCTAGTAGGTTACTTCTATTGACTTGCTTCTACATGTTTATTGCCTGAAGATAATGTTGTTGTTGTTGTTGTTGTTTTTTTTTTTTTTTTTTTTTTTTTTTTTTTTTTTTTTTTTTTTTTTTTCAGTTTGGTTAATTGATATAGTAAATTTGATTTGACCCACATCATGGTGTCTTCTTAATTATTTTATTTTATTTAAAAAAAGGTTGTCTTCTAAATAAAGTTTTGACTTTGAAAGTAGAGATGGCAACATGTATTCTTTTCATTATAACTGTAAATTTCTTTATGATATGGTATCTTTGTATCAAAAGTTATTACAATTTTCTTGTAAGTACTGTTTAAGCTGAGGTTTTGATGCATGAAATTCATAGCATTTTAGAAAGCTCATACTCATATTTGGAGTGAAAATCTATCTCTCCACTATTACCCTTTCCAAATAATAATGATGCTTTCACTTTGACCCTAGTATTTTGCAGTTGATGCTAGCATTTGTTTAAGAATATTCTCATCTTCAGAGTGTTTGTAGTTTTTTTTTATAGTCATTAGGAATATCTTTGCTACATTATGGGTGGTGTTTGTATTTTTTTAATTGAATCCAAACTTTTTCAACTGGTGGTAGAGGAAGGGGGATGGTATTTTTCTTTAAGGATTTTTGAGCGGAGTAGGTACTTCATGAAGTCGGTCTTCATGGGTAAGAAAGTGGCACAATGGCTGATGAAGAGTATAGAACAGATAGTCGTTGGGATCAGTCCGAAGTATTTTTATTCGTTCTGGGAAGGTGATTTAGCCTACACCTTCCAACGGAGCTCCAATTCTTTTGGCTTGTTCCTATTGTTGACTGAGCTTAAAGTCGGCGGGTCTAGGAGGTCCATTATTATTCCAGTAGGCAGAGCAAAGAATGGATGGAGGGTTTTTGGGTTAGAGTTAAGGAAGATGTTGGAACCTAAAAACTATGTGAATGGTGGGACTGGGCAGTCGAAATTTGTGGCTCAACTTCATAAGGATAACTCAGGGGTTCAACCTTTTAAATCCTTTGCCAATACGGTGCGTGGGCATGAGGTGCAGGTCAGGGGCAGAAACCAGCTAGAGAAGCAAAACCCAGTAATTAAACAAAAAATGTTGAGCGAAGCGCCGGTGAGCTTACCAAGTCCAATGACTCTAGGAGGTAGAGATGTGGGTTCTCGATGCAGTACAGAGGAGTTTAACGTTGGAAAGACAAATCCGGTAGGAAATAAAAGGAGATCTCTGTTGAATTTCAAATCAAATTGGATTGAACATGTTTATGGAAAAAAAAAAAAAAAAAACGTGAACTAGGGAATTTTGACTAGGCAGGAAAAAGCTTGATTGTAGAAGTGAATGAGGAAGGAAAAAGGAGGGTGGTTTGGAATAAAGGTGGACTGAGGAATTCCTTATGGGTAACAAGGGGTCAGAGGGAGCACAGGTCTAGTGGTTCACGAGTTCACAAATATCCTATGGTGGGCTCAGACCAAGATGGTACTCAAGTGGGCCTTCTAGTGATCCCTTATCTAGAGCCCACCGGCCCAATTAGGATGGAAGTGGGTGAAAGCCCAACTTTGGGGGACCCGAGACTCTTAATTCAGGAAGCCCATGCATTGGTGATGTCCAAAGCACCTTACGAAGCTTTGGATGCTCAGGACATCACAAGTGCTGATGTTGATCTTGCTGAGGAGTCACCAGTGCCACTGGAGAAGGCCGGCATAGCGTGACAACAAGCCCTGATGAAGGCGGCGAGCTCGGCGACCTAAACCGAGATGAACTATTGTCTGGCGAAAGCACCGATGATGGAATGTGGTCCTTTTTCCAATGGGTTTCATGCCAGGGACTCACCGGCGACACTAGATAGGGCTGATACAACTCTATTCCACACCATGAGGACAAATTTGGTGTCTGTTCCTCCAACTGAGCATATGGGTTGCCCTGCGAAGACTTCGGCGGAGGCTGAGAGTCTTTTTTCTGGTGGGCTTTGCGCTGATGAGCCTCCGTTCACACTAGGTAAGGTAGAAACAAAGGGTGTCAGGGCATTAAAAGGTCCTATGCTATCCAATTACATTCTAAGTCCACCGAGAGTTGGGATTGAGGAATGGGGTGTTCCAGGTGGAGATGAAGGTGATCAACTTGAGGGTGCAAGTGATATTCAAGAGATAGACACCTCCCATCAGGCTAACCAGTCGGTGTTGGCATTGACTAAGGTCGAAACAGCTTATGCAGTTGAGGTCTTGGGTGATGTGGACAGTTCTTCCACCTTGATGTCCATTAATCCTCTGGGGTTGGTTGTGACGGTTGGATTAAATTGTAATACTAAGGTGAGGAGGTTTGATAACACATTGAAGGTGTCTAATTGGGTGAAACAAAGACTCCTCGATTTCAATAAGATGATGGGGCTTTCGTTGGGTCGACATGTGAAGAGATGTATTATGCTATTACAAAGACTTGAGACGGAGATTGAGGCAGCCAAGCTGGTGCACAGGAAAGATGCTACCCACCGAAAAGCTGTCTCCAAGGATAAAGGGAAGAGGGAGTTGAGGAATTTGATTTCCTCGGTCAATTATGATGGGAGATAGCTTTCTTTTCTTTGACTGAGGTTGTAGTAGGGAGTTTACAGTTTCAATGAATTTAAGAATGGTGTCATGGAATGTTTGAGGTTTGAATGAGTCGCGGAAATGTTTGGTAGTTAGAAATTTATTACGGGAATGAAATTGTGATGTAGTTTGCCTTCAAGAAACTAAGGGGGTGTTTGGATTTCATGTTTCTATAACTCATAACTCTGTTTCCATCACCCATAACTCAAAAATGGCGGGACCCATGATTGAGAGGCTTGTTTGGATTTTGTTTCCAGCACTTAATTCTCTAATTTTTGAGTGATGAGTTATGGAAACTGAAAACACATTTTAGGTGTTTTCAGTTTCCATAACTTTGTTTTCAATGGCATTTCCGTAATTAAACATACACTGAGGGACCCACAAGTCAAGTCAACCGCAACTTTTGACCTCCCCTTTTTTTTTTCCTCACCGGGTTCGGTGAGGTGGTCTTCTTCTTCTTCTTCTTTTTTTTTTTTTTTTTTCCCTTTCACACGGGTCTTCTTCTTCTTCCATTTTTCTTTTCCCTTTCATGCTGTTGGTATGGTCTTCTTCATCTTCCTTTCTTTTTTTTTTCTTCTTTTCTTTCCTTTTCACATTGGGTTTTTGGGTTTGATTGCATTTTTTTTTCCATTCCTGTTCTCTGGGTTCTCTTTTTTTTTTTTTTTTTTTCCTTCCGCTTCTCATGATCTTTTCTCTAACACACAAACACAAACTCACAAACATGTGCATCCACACAAAAAAAACCAGCCGATTTAAAAAAAAAACCTACCCCATCGCGCCGCCATACATGTCAGAGAGATGGGTGTTGTTCACCAATGACAGTCCTGACGAGGTGAGGGAGCTTCTAAAATTTTTATGGGTTTGGGTTTGTGTTTTGGGAGAGATGGGTGTTGTTGCTGCGGTTATTGTTGTTGTTACTGTTTTTGTTTTGTGGTTGAAGCTAATTTTGTTAACAGAAGGGTTTGACCACTTTATAGGAATGGGTCCCACAAAAAAGTAGAAAATTTGAGTGATGAGAAGGTGAGTGAAGTGTGCCAAACGGGTGGGTATAGAAAATTGGGGTATTTTAAGTGATGAGTAATAAGTGACGAAAATTAAGTGAGGAGTAATGAGTGATGAAAAAAAAAATCCAAATAGGGCTTAAGCTTGCAGGCATGGATAGATAGTTGATTTGCAGCTTGTGGAGTTGTCCCTATGTAGACTGGGTAGCCTTGGATGCGAATCAGATAGCTGGTGGGGTTTTGATGATGTGGGATAGGAGGGCTTTAGAAAGGCTGGAGGTAACGGTGGGTCAATTTTCTGTATCAGTTCAGTGGCAAGGTTTGGGGAATGGTTTTATTTGGGCATGCTCTGGGGTGTATGGCCCAAATAATAATAACTTGAGGGGGCAGATTTGGGATGAGCCGATTGGAATTCAGCAACTTTGGGAAGTTCCATGGTGTTACATAGGGGATTTCAACATTGTTCGGTTCCCAAGTGAACGGTTGGGGGGATCACGACTTACCCCGACTATAGAGAATTTTTCTGAGTTCATTGAGGAGCTTAGCTTGATAGATTTGCCATTGGAGGGAGGGAGTTATACATGGTTGAGCGGTTTGGATCACCCTTTGATATCTAGGATAGACAGGGTTTTGGTTTCTCATGATTGGGAGGATCACTATCCGGATGTGACCCAACGGGTTTTACCTCGTCCTATTTCAGACCACTTCCCTATTAGTGGAGGCAAGAGGGATATTAAGGGGGAAAAATCCTTTTAGGTTTGAGAACATGTGGTTAAAGACGGATGGGTTCAAAGATAGGGTTCATTCTTGGTGGAATCGATATTCTTTCTCAGGTACCCCTAGTACTTGCCAAGAAGCTGAAGGCATTGAAGGAAGATATTATTCAGTGGCATTGGAGTGAGTTTGGAAATGTAGAGCGTCAGAAAAAAGAATTGGTGGAGGCTTTGAAATTATTGGATGTTAAGGAAGGGGAGCACGGCCTTTCTAAAGTAGAGTTAGGTGAGAGGGCTGTGTTGAGATCTCAAATACAAAACCTTCTCTCATTGGAAGAAGTCTTGGGGAGACAAAAATCGAGAATGCTTTGCATTAAGGAAGGAGACAACAATACCAAAATTTTCCACAAGATGGCCAATTCTTGGAGAAGGCATAATCATATTAGTATGTTGGAGGTAAATGGGGTTATCTATGAGGACGAATTCGAGATGGCAGACCAAGCTAGACAGTTTTATAAAAAATTGTACAAGGAGACAGAGGAGTGGAGGCCTTTTGTGGAAGGTTTGGAGTTTGATCAGCTAGAGGGGTTGGTGAGGGATTGGCTTGAACGGAGGTTTGAACAGGGGAGGTTCTTCGAGTTGTCAAAGAGTTGGAAGGAGATAAAGCACTAGGTCCTGATGGTTTCTCTTTGGCTTTTTATCACCATTGTTGGGGAGTTGTGGAAAGAGATGTCTTAGCCGGGTTTAAAGAGTTTTATCAACATAGTAAGTTTGAAAAATCTCTTAATGCAACTTTCATAGCCTTAATCCCTAAGAAGAATGGTGCCTCCAATATTCAAGATTTTAGACCTATTAGTTTGGTGGGGAGTGTTTACAAGATTTTGGCTAAGGTGTTGGCAAACCGCCTGAAAGAGGTTTTGGATCAGGTGATATCTGAGTCTCAGAACAGTTTTGTGGGTGGTAGACAGGTACTTGATTCAATTCTCATTGCTAATGAGTGTGTTGATAGTAGGGTGAAGAGTAAGATTCCGGGGGTTATTTGTAAATTAGATATTGAGAAAGCCTATGATCATGTGCACTGGGAGGCTCTTTTTGATTTGTTGAAGATAATGGGATTTGGGGTGGGGTGGTGTAGGTGGATCTGCACATGCATATCTATAGTCCAATTCTCTGTCTTGTTTAATGGGTCTCTAGCTGAATTTTTTGGAGTTCGAGGGGATTAAGACAAGGGGACCCGCTATTCCCCATGTTGTTTCTGGTTATGATGGAGGTCTTCAGTAAGATGATGAAAAGTGCTGAAGAGGCTGGTTTGTTTCAAGGCTTTAGGGCTGGTGGTAGACGGGATGGAGGGGTATGTGTCTCGCATCTTTTGTTTGCGGATGATACAATTCTGTTTTGCGATGTTGATGAGGAGCAAATTCTACATGTTTGGATGCTTCTTCTTTGTTTCCAGGTAGTGACAGGTTTAAAGATTAATGCACTGAAAAGTGAGATGGTTCCCATTGGGGAGGTTCCTAATGTCCATGTCCTGGCAGAGATTTTGGGATGCCGGATTGGGTCTTTGCCTATGATCTATCTTGGTATGCCATTGGGGGCGTCCCACAAGTCCCCTACTGTTTGGAATCCTATCTTGAAGAAAATTGGGCCTAAGTTGGCCGGTTGGAAGAAGATGTATTTGTCAAAAGGTGGAAGACTAACGTTGCTTAAAAGCGCATTATCTAGTTTCCCCACTTACTATTTGTTTCTTTTTACCATCTCTTTTTGGATCTTTTCATTTTACGAATTACTGATTCAAGATATCGAGAGCTCTCTTTTGTATCTCCTATGCAACATGTTTGCTTGTAGTTCTTGGAGTCGCAGGCACTAGGATAGAAATTTAGGATAAATCAGGTCTTCTAATATTAGTGTGGCTAGTGGTAACTGAGTTTAATCTATTACCAAGTTCTTGGTGAGAGTTGGTGTCTGATAAAGATGGAAAAGCTCAGTTGAGTACCAATGTGAAAATAGTAATTTAGGGTTGATTATGGAGTTATCAAATTAGTATTTCAAATGAATTTTATTTTGGAGAATATGGTTGGTTACCGATTGTCATCAACTAAGTGTAGAAGTGTTTGTGCTGTTGTGATGTTCAGCTTTAAGACGCATGTGGATAACTTACTAGTAAGAAACTTTTTTTTTTCATTGGAATGCTAAGCATGCATGTGTCTTTTTTTTTTTTTTTTTTTCCTGATATGTAAATAGTGATGAAGGGGCTGGTGGGGTTCGAACCTCACTGCCTAGGCACTATAAGAGATGCTGGAACTACAGAGGTATTCCTCAAATCCTAAGAAGTGTACTAAAGCAACTCCTATTGAAATTTAAAATATCCACGAATATGGAAGAAGAACAAAACTACCTGACCCAGACATCCAATCCTACAAAGTTTTCAAAATTCAATATTAAGCGAGATCAACGAAAGCTCAACTCCATCCAAAGTTTGACTCTTTCTTTCTTTCCAAATTATCCACAACACAAAAGAACGGATTTCCAGATTCCACCACTCTTTGAATTATTTATCTTTTTTGATAAGTAATAAGGATTTATTGATATCAAAAAAGAGACACCCAAGTACAAAGGGAGTATATAGGGATGTACAAATCAAATACAGAAATTACCACTCTTAGAATAATTATACCTTCCCTCCCAACAAGCAAGCAAATCAAATCGTTTTGTCATCACCCATAACCACAAAGAGAGAAAAGACTAGTACCCAAGTTGTCTTGCTGCCGAATTGAAGTAATAGCTGATTAAAAGTTTCCTTATTTTCCTTGCACATAGAATACCAAATCTACAGTAAATATGCCCCTTTTCCAAAGGTTGTCCCACTGTCAAAATATTCCCCCATGCAGCTGTCCAACTAAAGAATGTAACCTTTTATGGAATGTTGTAAAAGCTTATAACATGAATGGTGTTCCCATTGAATTTCCTAGGTTAGTTATGTTCCTGGGACTGCACAATAAAAAAGGAAATATTTATTATGATGTTCCTCTATGTAGCATTTTGTAAGCCTAAGAGCTTTGTTCAGTTGCTTCCTCATTTCTGATTTTTGTACTTGTATGTGCCACTTTGAAGTTTGCCTTACATTTACATGACTTTGTTAATCGGCTATGTGATATAAATGGTGCAATTATGTAGCCAATTAGTTCTAGCTTGAATGGCACATGGCACCTCCTAGCCAGTAAAACCTAAGGTTGCAGTTCAAAACCCATTGGCTATGCTTGTAAACTTACCAATAGAAAAAGAAGCTAAATTACAGATTACACCCTCTAAGTTTGGCTTATTTTCATTTTCTTATTCATTCCAGTCCTTTAGCATTAAACTGTTCTCAATTTAGTCCTTATATTTAGTTCTGTCCACATTGTTGCTGTTAAGAGCTCCAAAAATAAACCTGGTTTAGTTTTTTTTTTCCTTCAAATTTCAGTTCTCAAAATGTTTTTTTTACTCAATCAAATCCATCCTTAAGCCAATTTTCACTTTCCCTCACATCTCTCTCTCTCTCTCTCTCTCTCTCTCTCTAAAGTAGACTGATGTATGCTGCCGTGTATGGTTGGGTTTATTTTTGGATTTGCTATGCCGATGAGGATGATGTCACAATGGTGAGGGCTGATATTTTATGGTTGAGGATTGGGTTGTTCACTGCCTTGCATGGTAGGTTTTTCTTTTGTGCTGATTGTGTTCACTGATGGGCAGACTTTTGTAAATAAATTTAAAAAAAAAAAAAAAAAAACAATTTCTTGGTTTTTAAAAAAAATATTTTAGGGAAAAAATATCTTTTTTTTAAGCTTTAAAAATTGAAAAAATAGAAAATAAAATTGCTGTTTTGGGGAATTTAACGGCTCAATAAGGATGGAATTAGATGGAAGGACTAAATTGAACAGTATAAAGTTGAAGAACTGAAAAAGAAAAAAATAATAATAAATGAAGCTTTAGGGATGACGTCAAAACAGGCCTAACTAGGGTTTAGTTTGTAGTTTAGCCTAAAAAAAAGTGTAATTGTGTAACCAAAAATAATGTTGGGTTACAAAAAGATGGACTAGCTTTTCTTTTTCTTTTGATAGATAAAAGGAGGGACTAACTTAAAC
This sequence comes from Quercus robur, assembly GCF_932294415.1. Taxonomy (NCBI): domain Eukaryota; kingdom Viridiplantae; phylum Streptophyta; class Magnoliopsida; order Fagales; family Fagaceae; genus Quercus; species Quercus robur. Next base: position 24,101,869 of record NC_065541.1, read on the forward strand.
CAATGCTCAAAATATTTAGGCATCAATATCTGTAATGTCCATTAACTGACAATTCCTTCCCTACAAATATGAAGAGCCTGATTTAGGAAGCTCTATAGGCTGGGGTATGTCCGTTTCACTTAAGATATTACATGTGTAAAATGCATGGATAGTGAACTATATCCAGTGGTTGACTTACTAAATGAAAGATTTTCCATATTTATACCTGATAGAAATGTAGAAATGCTGTTGATATTACTTGTGCAAATGAGAAAAGTTAAAAATCTTGTAATTTATTTAGATATGCTTAAATCATATCAATGGTTTGACAACTGCTTTCAATATCAAGGGCAACCTCTAATGGGAAATGATAGGTTGTGGTGCTTTTCTTTTCTTGTCATCTACTTGTCTGTGCATGCAAACACAATGCATATTTATGTTGAAGATGAATTTCTACATTGCATATTACTTCTCTCATATACTTGATGCATACTTGCCCGCACCTGGGGTGCCTCAGTGGTAAGAGAAAGTGCTTGGACTAACTGTAATCCCAGAAGTCTCTAGTTCGACTCTTAGCTTAGGCATTTCACGATTTACCCAATTGCTCAATGGCGGTGTGTAGGCATCTGGGGTTTGCTCTCTTATATATGTCCTCTCATATACATGATGCATACTTTCCTGTACCTGGGGTGCCTCAGCAGCGAGGGAGAGTGCTTGGACTAACTGTCCCTTACACACACACACACACACACACACACACTTGTTGAATACTTGAGGCTGCTCCTTTCATCAATAAAATTATTTATTACTTATTTGGAAAAACGCTAAGCTGTATATACTCTTCTTCAAAGCTAACAGAGATTTTGCTTCTGCAGCTCCAATCAGGTCCTCCATTGGATGAAATATCAATTGCTTGCATATTACGTGACTTGCTGCATGCAATTGAATATCTGCACAATGAAGGAAAAATCCACAGAGATATTAAAGGTTTTCTTTCCTCTCCCTATATATTTGAATATCCATATGGAAGAAATATTGAGAAATTTCTCACTTTTGGCCTTTAAAGATTCTGTATGTTTGACATGCTGTGCTTGAAAAAAAATTTCCCTATACCTGCAGCTTCATAATAATTTTACAAGTGAATTTTCTCCTTGTTATTTTAAATTATCTTGTTATGATGACCTAACATTATAATTTTTGCAGCGGCAAACATTTTATTGACCGAGAATGGTGATGTTAAGGTATAACCTTTATACTCAGAGGCTTTCAGTTGGCATAATTCTGTATTAAGGCTGACTCACTGGAAGAACATAATATGGGTTCAATTACATGGATTTGTTTCTTGTCTTCTACATTGAGTAATTGTCTTTGTCACAGGTTGCAGATTTTGGCGTTTCTGCACAGTTAACAAGGACTATTTCAAGGAGAAAGGTACTCCATTTTGCTGAGGCTAAATTGTTAATCACTTGAGCAAGGATGGCATATTGGGATGTTCCATTTACAGAGTTCTCTTTATTATGGATTTGGATGTAGTTGAGGCCCTTTGTTTCATGACCAATATTTGTCTTCGTTTTAGTTGCCATGAGCACATTGTGATGTTTGAGTTTTCATTAACATGAAGCTTCCTAAAGCTGTTATTAGATTGGGGTTTTAAAAATGATTGATTTCCATCATACCATCACTATGGGTTTCTAGGGGAAATTATATATATATATATATATAATGAATAATTTTTATCTAACAAAAACACAAATCTGTCATATAATAAAAACCAAAAACACAGCAGAAAACAAAATACTTCCCAGTAGGCTAACAAACTGAAATACAAAACAACTACAAGCTTGCTATATTCAACAGCCATTAAGGGTTTGTCTACTAATCCCCACTAGCTCTGAAAATGGCTGGGATATACAAATCTTTCTCCTCCTTACATAATGCTTCCCAGACCACACTTTTTTCTAGGATAAGTCCCAGACCACCCTTTAGCTCTGAATTCTGAGTTTGCACAAAGAACTGTGTCTGCAGAAGAAAGATTGGTAGGGATAAACAATCCTGCGCTCCACATTACATCACTCATAATAATGTTTTTTTGCTTCTCTGTTTGTTCAGAGTGTTTATCATCATGAACACTATGTTCATTTCATTCAATAAAAGTCTTATTACCTATTAAAATAATAATAACAATAATGTTTTTCACCATCTGGTCTTCTGTCAGAATTCTGCTATTATAAACTCTAGCATTCCTCTGATGGTAAGTCACTTGATTATCACATACAAATTATCTTTACATAAATCATTTTAGTTCAAAGTATGGGGAGGTTCAGTGTTAGTTTTTGTTAGAAGTAAGTGGTTAAATGATTAAATTTATCATATCTCAATAGTTTAAGCTTTTTGAAGAATTGGTAATTTAACATGATATCAGAGCAAGAGGTCCTGAGTTCGATTTCTATCTCCTCCACTTTACCTCCCATTTAAAATCCCACATGTTGGGCCTCACCTATTAAAACGATGTTTGAGCCCACAAGTGAGGGGGAGTGTTAGAAGTAAGTGGTTAAATAATTAAATTTACCATATCCCAATAGTTTAAGATTTTGGGATAATTGGTAGTTTAACAGTTTTCAAAAGTGAGGAAGGTAATTATGAGTAGGATATGCCATTTAGAAGCATGATTTGTAATTACCCCGTGTTCTGTTGCATGGGCTGGGCTTCTGGGGTTTATTTTTGGGGTGGGGATGGGGAGGTGTAGATTAGGGCACATAATCTGTCCATTAATAGCTCATGATTTGCTTCATCAATGATGATGAGACACAAGGAAAAATCAGATTAATGGTTTCTGCCTGACTGTCTATTGCCAGTTGTACCTAAGAACTTATTCAAATCCTAGTGTCATTGTAGTGGGACCACAGAATTAATGAGTGAGTTTCTCTCTCTTTTCTCTGGGCGGAGGGAGAGACTTGATCAACTAGAAATATATCATCCAAGTTCTCAATACGGTCCTTTGATTTTCTTTGTGATGACATTAACTAATATATAATTGGCATTCGTTTGGTGATGCACTATTTAATTAACAATGACAGACATTTGTGGGAACACCATTCTGGATGGCACCAGAAGTTATTCAGAATTCCGAAGGTTACAATGAGAAGGTATCTCTTGCAGCAGTATTTTAGATCTTTGATATTGGGAATTTTGACTTGTCTTGATGCTCTTGCACCCCCACCCCTACTCTGTCCCCTTTCCTTTTTTACCCCAATTTCTCTTCATGCCAGCATTGTTGAGGCCTTGAACATTGTCACACTCGCACCCTTTGCTTGTTGCAGGCAGATATATGGTCTTTGGGGATAACTGCAATTGAGATGGCCAAAGGAGAACCCCCACTTGCAGATCTTCACCCTATGAGAGTTCTTTTTATCATACCTCGAGAAAATCCACCACAGGTTATCTATTATACTTTGATTTCACATTGATCATTCTTGCTGGGGATATAGAATTATCAAATGCTCTTTGCCTGATCGAACCATAATTCTTTCCATTTTAAAAGAATCATGACTCCTATATTTCTCGTGCAGCTGGATGATCATTTTTACAAACCAATGAAAGAATTTGTATCGTTGTGTTTAAAAAAAGTACCAGCAGAGGCAAGTAAATATATCCTTCAAATACCTCCTGCTATCAGTTCATATTTTTCTTTCTTCTGAATATGGGGTGTGGGAAATATTGCAATGAATGATCACATAGGAAGTGCATGTCTTTGAAATGGTATAATACCCTCCAAGTAAATTTGAGATTGGATCAATCCATTTAAGGTCAATGGCTTGGACCTGGAAGCATCTGGTAGAGCTTTATTCATTGCTAGAATAGAGTAGTTGAATGCTAGATTCGTTGCTAGAATATAGTAGTTGAAATCTAGATTTTGAGGTTTTGATTTAAGATGCGTGTTTCACTTTATATATCCAAATATATGTTCAAGATTGAATATGTTATTTGTATAGAGGGTAAAGAATGTCATGATGGAGAACATTCAACTAAGTTCAGTACTGCCCTCTAGATTAGTCAGATTGGAGACCCGTTCAGTTAAGGTCCATAGCTTGATCATCAAAGTAAAGATTCATAATTATATTTGGACGATCTCATTATCTTAAATTACATTGTGTTTCAGGTATTCCAGATACTTCAAGTAATATAAGTTTGGGAAAATTGTGGTTTCCCGTACCAAACTAAGATTCATATGCTTATTTTCGTAGCTTAGTAGGTTATAATGGCCTGTGTTTATCATGTTTGTATTATACCAATTGCAACTATTTTCTTATATATTTTGATTTCATTGAAGTCTTGAAGATCTAATAACATTTAATCATTTGGACCAATCAAAGTTTAGAAATATAATTTTTGGTTCCTAAAAGAAATAAAAATATATGTTGAATATTAGTTGTAAAGTTATCCAGGATATAGACTTTATACATTGTTAAGCTCTCAAAGTGTTCCTCATATTACTGTGGTTTCTTTGGGTATCTTTTCGACAAATTTTTTATTAAAATTGATTCAGTCCCTAAGCAGATACAGGCTGCCTAGGTCTATTAGCATTATTTCTTGTTAACTATCTGCTATAGATATTGGATAGAGTATTTAGGATCCTCAAAATGTGCTTTATTTTGAGGAGTGTTTGGATGCAAAAATATGTGTTCTTCTAGGATCTACTCATCATATATTCAGAATTGGAATTTCATGCACAATCCTGTTATGGTGACTTTCCCTTGTGAAACACAGCATTTCCTTGCAGTCCGGTACTTATTGGTATGAGTGTTAGTCAGAAATTTTGGTAAATTTTGAATGAATTTGAGGTTACTATGCTTTTATGAACAATCTATGGCTATGGTTCTATGTGATCACTGGTGTCCTATGGTGGAACTAAAAGACTTCGCGTTAAATTACTAATTTGGTCCTCCAACTACTGGGAAAAGTTCAATTCGGTCCCTCAACTACTAATTGTGTCAATTTCATCCCTCAACTTTCAAAATCAAGTCAAATTTATTCTTGGGTCTCCTCTCTGTTAAATTTTTTAACTGGATTATCTGATCTGGAAAACAGAGCACATGTCAAATGCACACTTCATAACCACCTTCATCAACACCATTGTTGGATAATCCCATTAAGATATTAATAGAGAGGAGACCTAAGGATGAATTGACTTGACTTTGAACATTGAGGTACTAAATTGACACAATTAATAGTTGAGAGACCAAATTAATAACTTAACCCATAAACTAATGAATCAAAGAGGAATAACTTAAGGACAAAGGTGTTGTACTTACCGCCAAAAAAAAAAAAGGGGAAAAGGAAAATGTGGATAATCCAAATTATCCAGCATATATAATGGACAATTTCCACCCATAGACATTCAAAGAAACAAGAACCTCAGAAAAAGATTTAAGCCTATTAGTTTGAATTTCTTCCTCCTCAAAAGTCCGCCTATTTTCTCCTGCCATATATACCAGATGATGCACAATCACATTACATTTCAGGCTTTGTTCCTATAATGCAGACTTCCTTCGCCAACATTGTAGCAGACAAAACAGCACTGCATAACCTATTTAACACCAAATATCACAAAAACAAGCTGTTGCTGTCCTTTGCTGCTAAAAAATGAAGCAACAGATGACATAGTCCTACAGTTTTGTACTTGGCTTACACAACAAAACTGTAATTTTTGAAGTGAGTTGTTTAGTGGCAAATAAGCAGACTCCTTGGTGTGGACGCCAATTCAAACCTGTTAATGCTGATTGATTTTTTTTGGAATTAATTGATCATGATTGATGGTATTAGAGAGATTTTAGTTTTCTTTGAATTTTATTTCCATGTGATGTAATCTCATTACGAGTTTATGTTCCTTCCATATTTTATGTAATTTGGGCTCAAGTTCACTATTGTAAACTGTTGATGATGGATTTGTAAATTTTGGGTGGGAGGTTTTCTTCTAGTGCTTGGCATTGATTCCAGGAAATCCCAGTCATGGGTTCCTATCATTCTTGGTGTTGATTCCAAATAACCCTAGGTACTGACCCCTATGGCTCTATTTTTCTATTTTCATTACTTGGTGCTTATTCCAAGCAAACCCTAGGAGCCAATTCCTAGTTCCTATCCCTTTTTTTATTCTTATTATGTTTCCTAAACGTAAGTCCATTTTTTAGTTTAATTTTCTGCATCACTTCTTCTATCTAGATGCCACATTTTTCAGAGCAATGTGAGGCAAGATTTGTGTAGAACACTTTGTAGGATTTTCTTTTCCATGTTATTGCAAGGCATTTATCAAATATGCAAGTTTGACTAGTTGCTTTGGGGCTAATGTCCTCACATCTAATGCAAATCTTAATTAGAAACTAGAAATGTGTTATATGCATTTTATCAAAACATCTTTTAGCTTTAACGAGTTCTATAATGTTATAATAATTTTTTTTAATTGATTGCAGAGACCAAGTGCCAAGGAACTTCTCAAACACCGTTTCATAAAAACTGCTAGGAAGAGTCAAAGGCTTTTGGAGAGAATAAGGTGCAATATATTGCTTTGTGCTTGTTTTCTTGTACTTTTCTATCTTTTTTTTGTTTTCTTTTTAATGAATTTGATCATTGAAGTTTGAGTGAGTGAACATCTGGGCAACAATTATAATGTCATGCATCTGTGTTCAACACATACAATACAGATCTGAGGTTGGAGGAAATTAAAACATCCTGAACTGCTCCTGAGGTGTCAGTTACTAAAACATTTTCTGAGATGCATGCCCCAGCTTGTTTGTTGTGGCAATAAAATTCTAAAATAGTGATCTCTGGTGCCGTTGCTTACTGTTTACATCATGCCTTTGGTTTTCTTGATAGAGAGCGTCCAAAATACCAATTAAAGGAAGATGAAGACTTTTCTCGGAATGGTTTTAGAGCTGTTGGGGACGCATCTGATACTGTAAAAGGGACAAGAGATCTAAGTGGAGAAGAAACAGTTAGAGCCAGGTGGGTTGAATCTGTTGATTCCTCGTGCTTTGCTTGCTCTTTCTTTGAATTATGACAGACATGTTCTAATCTGCAGTGGTCAGGGGAAACCTTTAAAAAATGCTGGATGGGACTTCAGCATTGGTGGATCACAGAGTACGGGGACTGTTCGCAGTGTTGTAAGACCACCTCCAGTTAGAGAGAGGAGGCCAGAAGTTTCAAATAATCAAGCTACCCAAAGAAGAACTCCAGAGAGTGGTCATCAAGGATTGTCTGCATCTGGAAATGCACATCATGCTTTACCAGAGGTTTCCTTTGGGAGAGATGCTAGAGAACAATACCACAATGAACACCAGGATAATTACCATGAAGATGTAATCATCTCTCTCTCATTTCATTTGTCAAACTCTGCTTATTTTGTTCTTTGGGGAATTTGGCTATATTATGAATGAAAAAATGAGATTTGGCTGTTTGTCCTTAACACTGGGGAATGTTACATGTGCTTGAAGCGCAAGCCATAGTATTCACCATTTAATCAACATACTAAAAATCAGCCAATCTATGTTTGTATTGTGGCTGTTAACTTGGGGTGATTTTATGCCCTGATTGATGTTTTAATGGAATTTGGTTTTGGCACATTGGGATCTGGCACTGGCCTAATATAGTTTGGACAGTATTTGGAGGTAAAAACATTAGAATAGTATGATACAATTTATTACTAAACTAAGCAGAAGTAATCAACAATCAACATTGTTCATGTATTCTGATTTGATGAAGCAGCTAAATTTATCAAATTTGAGATTATAGCAATCTACATGAATGTTTAGTCAACCAAGCTTCAAGTTAATTGGTTGTTTTTTCAAAACATTGATCTACATTATATTTGCAGTGTCAAATCTTCTGATGTTTTTAAGTGCTCTATTTCCAGGATGAATTATATGGGAGTGGGTCTGGAACTGTTGTTATACGATCTCCCAGAGGATCTCACTCAGCTCCTTTGTTTCATGATCAAAGCACGCAGGTATCTTTGCCATCTGGTTGTTAATATGCAAAATTTGAAGTTCCTATTCCCTTTTTCCATGCTAGCCAGTCATTTGATTTGATTTTAATGTACTGCATAGTCTAGTGGCACATCTGCAACTTTTGAAGATTCATCTACCAGTGGAACTGTAGTTTTCCGTGGCCAAAATGATGACTCAGACTCTCCTCGAACTCCAAAATCCAGACTGGGAATTCAAGAGAAAACTTATACTGCCTCACTTGAAGACAGTGCAATAAACCTTGCAGAGGTTGTTTTAGTTTGTTATGCTACTTTCAGTCTTTTATATGTTAGCTTCTGATGTGCTTAGCAAAAATAAATAAATAAATAAATAAGAGTTAGCTTTTTACATTGATTTAGCTCTGAATCATAGTTTTGATTCTTTTTGATTGGTGAGCTACTCTCACAGTGGTATTGAACCCAAGAACACCCTGCAGAGAATTGTTATGTGAATTATAGTGAAGATCAGCATCAGTTATAATGCATTTTCTCAAGAAACCATAGAATTTTTTTTTTTTTTTTTTTTTTCCAAGTCTATTTTTCTTTCCAATTTTTTCTTATCAAACAAAAAAATTCCTAGTTTATTTTCAGTACTCCCAGTATGACATCCTTAGTTTTCTCTATACAAGCTTAATTCTGACATATTTTCTGATGAATTATGTATTAACCAATTTGTCTTTTTGTTATTTGGTTTATGACTGTTTAGGCAAAGGCTGCACTTCAAGCAGGATTGAGGAGAGGAAATGCTAAAGAAAGATCTGGACCAGTAAAGATCAGCAATAACTGGCTGGAAAATAGAAGAGAACTGGTGACAAGCAGCTCAGATTCTTCTAGGTACATCTATTGCTGACATGCTGCTAGTCTTTCTACTGCAGAAGAAAAAAAATAAAAAGACAGTTTTCTTATTACAATTTTTAAAGGAAAAAATTTCTACCTCAGGCATTCTCGTGAATACTTTGATGCACAAAAAGGATTTTTGAGATCACACCATACAAGTGATGAAGAAGAAAGTCAAAAAATAGCACCACCGTCTGTGCCATTGTCAGTTTTACTTATTCCTTCACTAAAAGAGGTAAGCACCCAGAGTGGTAATTTTGTGCGGTAATTTTCTTGAATTATTGTTTTATTTGTGGGCCTACATTAAGCTGCTTGAACTGATTCTAACTTGTCAAGAATGAGTTTCAATTTTCCAGTAAAAGGATTCAAATTTGGTGCAGATTCTCATCCAGATGAAAGTAGTTTGATTAATACTAACAATGCAATTAGTTTGTAAATACCGTCAGTGATACTGATGCATACAAAAATAAACTATCCTAAACAATCTTCATTGTGCCTATACTTTCAAGTTTAATTCTGAGTGACTTAATCTCCTATTTGGTCTGTATAATGTAGACCATAGCTGAAGATGCAGAAGGGGCTGTTGTGCGCGTGGTTACAAATTCACTCATAAATATGGAACGCATGAAACCTGGATCCTGTGAAGTTTTTTTGAGGAGGTTGCTTCAGAAACTGTCAAGGTTCACAATCTCTGTTCCCTCATATTCTCATCTTAGTCCCATTTTTATCTTATCACTTAAATTTGTGTCCTCTATTTAGAAATTAATGTAGAAGACAAACTTTGTGCAGTTCAAGGGAATCTTCACTGAAAGACCTACAGGAGCTCGCTGCTCTCTTGTTCTCCAAGGGCAAGACAACACCTGAAGAAATGCAAAATGTAAATTCAGAAAATGATTACAAGAAAAAGCAACAGAACAAGGAACTTAATTCAAATGCCAATTTAAGCCCACTTGCAAGATTTCTGCTCTCGAGGTTAGTCAATTGATTGTTCTTTGATTGTATTACTTTGTTTTGGAGTTGGTGAAACTTTTGCTTGAGTGCTCATATCTTAGTAAACTCATCTTGAGACACTGAAGATCATGATCAGCAGCTAACGGGTCCAACTCAATATGTATATGTTTTTTAGACCTTAAATGGAGTTGTACTGATGCTTCCCCACCCCCTGCCTCGTAATTCACACCTGTTAGTCTGGGAAGATTTTACCTAATCTTTAATATAAATGCAGATGGCAAGGCCAAGTTTCACGAGATCTCAACCCTGCTTAATTGAAGATGCTGGTCCAGTGGCTGCATATTTGTTTTTGTAGTGTGTTTTCTGTTTATGCATTTGTTTGGGTTCGATGTACATATCATTGTTAGAAAAATTGTGTATTTATTAAATTTATATATATATATATATATTTTTTCCTTTTCCACATTTTTGTTTTGTAGTGCCAACAACGTTATAATTAGGGGTTTGCTATCATTACTTTAAAGTTGTAATATTATTTCACCATTAATTGTATTTCTTAGTATGTGGTGAATGAATGTCCCAACATGATAGTTATTTTTTGCTAATGAAATATTTTTTTCAACTCTTTCTTCCAATGGATTAAATTTTGCAATTTTCTTGCCTCACCTTCAACTGTAATGTTTGTCAATGTAAGGTTTAGGAATCAACAGCATTGGTGAATTTTGGTGTTGGGTTCCAAGTATTAGGGCATGGTAGCTGTGATGTGATGGGTTTGCGTTTTTATTAGCACGGGGTTAGACTCATGGACTAGCGGCAATAGGGATGGTAAAGGTTAAAAGCTTTCTGGACAGAGTCAAAAAGATTTTCAGTTTGTTGTTCAAAAGGTCGCTTGCAGGAAGAAGGGTTCTCATGCAGCGTCACTTCCACACTATCCACTATCCAAGAATGTGTAATGCAAGGGGCTCTTCTATCAACTAAGGCTGTGTTTGGTTCATGTAAAATATTTTCCGGAAAATATTTATTTTTCGGAAATGCTATTTTCAAGAAAGGAAAATATTTTCAAGTGTTTGGTTGCATTTCAAAAAATGTTTTGAAAAATATTTTCTGGTGTTTGGTTGTGTTCTTAAAAATACCATAGAAAACACATTTTCTACTTGTTGCTCACATTTTCTCACATTTTCTCAGTTGCCAAACAAATATATAATATCATTCCTCAATACAGAAACACAAAAGAAACAAAACCCAGGAAAAAAATTCATCAAATCCGGTCATACAGAAACACAAAAGAAACAAAACCCAGAAAAAAAAATTCATCAAATCCGGTCAAATTGAGAGAAGGAAGAGAGAGAGAGAGAGGTGACTGGGTTCGATCTAGAGGTGAGATCGCGTGGCAGAGGCGAGATTGAGCGGCATTGGAGTCGATCTTTGCTTGATCGGCGCGGTGCGATCGGCGATCAGCGATGGTGTGGGTCGTCAGACTTTGGAGTCGATCGACGCAGTGCGATCGACGTTGGAGTCGATCTTTGCTTGATCGACGCTGGTGTGGATTGGCGCTGGTGTGGGTCGGCGCTGGTGTAGCGCAGTGCGACGAGACCAATGTGATCGGTGTGGTGCTGCGATCAACGAGACCGGTGGAGTGTGGGTCGTCGGACTGGAGCTCGGTCTAAGGAGTGATCTGGGCTCTCTTTTCTCTCTTTCTCTCTTTCTCTCTTTCTCTCTCTGCGCGTTAGTCCAGAAATGGTTTGAAGTGAAAATTTGGATTGAAACCAATTTTCGAGTCAAACCAACTAAAACACACGGTCAACTAAAAATAACTACTTCCGGAAAATTTATTTTCCATGTGTAACCAAATACCCACATTTATAGAAAAACATTTCCAGAAGTGATTTGAAGCCAAAACAAACACATCCTAAGTTCTCCAACGAAAATTGATGGAGTTGACATGAATTTTCTTTAGAGACCATTGCAAGAGTAAAAAAGGGGTTACATTTGGTTAAATTGGAGAGTCACATTGCTCATAGTCATAGATGCAAGCGGTCTAAGTTTATATTCGGCCAGACCCAAAAATCTGGCAATACCAACGAAACTCAATTGGAGACTTTTGAATGATCATGGCAAGTGAAAAAGCCCTACTCTCTCCTTTATTCTTCTATCTCAAATTTCTTGAACTCTTCAAGCTATTCCAATCAATCTTTTCTCCCCGAGTGAGAATAGCATTGCTTGGACTCCAAGAAAATGGTGATTTCTCTTTGATTATTTGTTAGCTAATTGGTCAAACCCTTTGAACCAAACTTTTATCCCTCACGATTGGGTTTGGATGTCTACCACTACCCTTACGAATTCATGTCTTTTCATGATTGTGTTACAATTATAATAATAATCTCACAATCGTAAGTGTTGGTTCATAATACTTGGACTTGGATGATTGGATCAGGATGTCCTCAATGTGGAAGGATAATCAATTTTTCATAGGGATGGTAGAAAAGTCCCACCGTCTTGTTTGAACCTATAAATATAAATATATATATATATATATATATGTTTTATTTAATATGTATTTAAATTAATCTTTTATTTACAAGTCCTAGTTATAATTTAGTTTTTTTTAATAAATATTACCATCTCCATAACACTAGTCTACCTTTTTTCTTAGTATTCTCATGGTCATCATGTCCCTCATTGTTTTATATTTATCTCATTAATGTAAGAGCTATCTCATTAGGGTCAGTAACATACCTCCAAACCCATTATAAATTGGACTTGAAACCCATCATAAATTGGATCTGGCCTGCTACTACCCTGTGCGGGTTTTCCTCATCCCGAAGAAATGAGACAACCATGATTCGACTTACCCCGTCCCGATGATCATCCGATGCAATCCTAAGTTTTTCATGTTCTCAGGGGGTATCATCCGATGCAATCTTAAGTTTTTCATGTTCTCAGGGGGTATCATCATTGCTAAAAGGAAAGATTGATCAAATCATTTTAAATTACTTTCTAACTTTTAGGATTTACTTTTCAAATCACAAAACTATTTCAATTATGATACAAACTAAACCAGAAATAAAATCAATTCAATTTTTTTTTTTTTTTTTTTTTTTTTTTTTGAGAAACAAACACACACACACACAAGGGAGAGGGAAAGGAGTTCTAACACAAAGGCACACCACAACTCTACTTAAAAGCCATGGTAAATTTTAAGGGAGGATAGGACAAGTTATACTACACACAATACACTCTCTTAAGCAATGTGGGACAATTACCCATTCTTTTTTTTTGAGAAACAAACACACACATACACACAAGAGAGAGAGAAAGGGGTTCTAACACAAAAGTACATCACAACTCCACTCAAAAGCTATGATAACTTCAATTCAAAATTGAACTAGCTATATCTTGTCTAGTTTGTCTAGATTCAAGCTCAACACCGTTTTAATTAATATGCAGTTTATAAAATGAAAAATTTAAAACTAGTCAATATGCAGGTAAAAACACTGAAACATAAATTTTTTTTTTTTTTTTGGAAAATTACACTTTACCCACCTGTGGTTTGCCTAAAAAACACTTTACCCACATGAGGTTTAAAAAATGGCACTTTGCCCACCTGTGGTCTGATCTGTTAGCAAGACGTTACCCACCTCTAACCCTGCCGTTACTCTAACACCAATTCACTCAAAAAAACAATAGTAATTGAATCAAAACTCTTTCCTTTGAAAAAAAAAAAAAAAAAAAACCTTCCTTGTACATTTACACTCCCTATTCCAGATTGTGATACACTTCATCAAGACGAAAACTTAAAACTCTCAACATCAAGAGAAGTTGGCAGCCCGATCAAAACCCATGTGAAGGATCTTGAAGATTTTCTCTCTTGATTTAAACCACAGGTAAGTTTTTGATAATTAGGGTTCTTGATTTCTTTTTCAAAAATTGCTGGTAGATTTTTTTTTTTTAATTGCTGGCAGATTTCTACTGCAATCTTGATTTATTTTGAAGTTTTTTTGAAGATTTGCAGCTTATTGCTGGCAGATTACGTTTTTGAAGATTTTTTTTTTCCTTGCTGGCAGATTATGTTGTTAATTTGTCTTGGTATTTGCTGGTAGATTTTTTTTATTTTTTTATTTTTAAATTGCTGGTATATTACTTAATGTGTAGCGTGTTAATGAAATTTTTTTTTTTTTTTTTGGAGAAATTGGGTTTGTGCTATACATGATTTTTGCTCTGTGCTATATATTTTCGCTGACTTCTCATTGGAGTTTTGATCCAGTATTTGTGCTCCACCCACCACGTATTGTCGTGCTTCACCATCTAATTCTATATCTAAGGCGCTTTCTCATATTTACAACCTTTGCTGACTTTTCATACACGTACAAAAACAGAGTAGATCAATGATTGGTGTTATCTCAATGTGTAGCCTGTTAATGATAGATATATATATGTATATATTTTTTTTTTTGGGAAATTGGGCCTGTGCTATACAGGGGTCTGCATGGGTCGGGTTGAGGGGATTTTTTGACTTAACTCACCATGGTAGATCAAAAAAAATTCAACCTAACCCAACCCATCACATAAGTCCAATCCAACCCAACCCAACCCAACCCACATGGGTCAGGTTGAACCCATGGGTTTGACAAATTTTTTTATTATTAATATTAAATTGAGTAGAAAAAATATAAATATTAATATATTAAAAAAACCTAAAAATTAATATCAATGTAACTCCTTAAAGGCAAACAACACTAATGACTAAATAACAATAGTAATTTATTAGGATTTGTGTAAACTAATTGACTTTTATATAGGATAGGAAGAATTGGTTATTTAAAAAAATTTATTAATTATATAATAGATTATATATATATTAAATTAGTATTAGTAGGAGGAACCGAGGAAATGCTGTTCTACAACTGGTTTTTTTAAAAATTATTAAATATATAATATATATTTAAATATATATATATATATAAGTGTCCTACAATTGATTTTAAAAAAAAATATAAAGTATAAAATATATTTTAAATATATATTAAATATGGGTGGGTCAGGGTCGGGTTTGGCGGGTTTGTAATTTTATGACCCAAACCCAACCCGACCTGGTATAAAAAAATTTTTGTAACCACACCCAACCCACCAAGCCTTAAAAACCGACCCAACCCGGCGGGTCGGGTCAGGTTTAGTGGGTCGGTGGGTTTTTTGCACACCCCTAGATTGCTATACATTTTCTGCCAAGAACAAAAAAAGAACTTTTGCTATTATCTGTGGTCTGTGCTATACATTTTCTTGGGTCAGTGTCTATATGTGTGTAAAGGTTGGTTTGGAAATTGCAAGATATGCTCTGTTATGAAATTGCGAGTCATGCTCTGTTATGGTTTCTCAAAGGAAAGAGTTTTGATTCAATTGCTATTGTTTTTTTTTGGAGTGAATTGGTGTTAAGAGTAACGGCAGGGTTAGAGGTGGATAACATTTTGTTAACGAATCAAACCACATGTGGGCAAAGTGCCATTTTTTTAACTACAAGTGGGTAAAGTGTTTTTTAGACAAACCACTGGATAAAGTGTAATTTCCTTTTTTTTTTTTTTTTAATTCAGAAATATTTGAGTGAATTGGGTTTTTACATGGCAGTATATCTGTTTTTTTTTTTTTTACTTTGTCATTGTAAAAAATAATGACAAGTTTGCCAATTGAAATCCGCTTCAAATTGGTATTTTTACTAGATTCTTGATTAATTAGAATGGATCTAACAAAATGGAACCCTCAACTCTAAATGCAATAATTGTTTTGGCTTAGCTCAATAAACCATCTTCTATCAGATGACATAAAATTTACCAGCTCTTATTACTCACAAGACATGTCACTTTTATTTTGAATTTTCAGAACAATCAGATTATTCTGCATAAAATTTCACTGCTAAAATGCATTTTCAAAATCATGGTAGCCTTTTCAGAATAACATTTTCTCAAATAGCACCACAAAATATCCCAAGGGTTCCATGAACTATATTTCGCCTGCAATCTAAAACTAAAAATGAAGTTTTAGACCTTGTATAATCACACCTAGAAAATGACCGGTATAACTACAATTCCATTATACAATTCATAAACAAATGCTCAAGGCTAAAGCAAATAACAAGCCTCCACTTTGACATATTGACTAGGTCAAAGCCATCAAATTGTTTGATCAGAGGATTTAATACAACTTAGGATTTCACATATGGCAAGTGAGGTTATAACGAAGAACCAAAAATCAACATGAATTTGATTATCTATTATCTACATGACGAGCACCATCTTCTGTATCAAAGTCAGGTCAGAGATGTTGATCTCTTGCAGTAAACAGGCCTCAGAGTATAGCTAAGCATGATTATGCTTATTTTGCCCAAACCTATTACTTACTTCTCCCACGAGATGGTTGCTTTGCAGGAGCCAGCTTCCGGAATGCAGCATGAAAAAGCATGCCTAGAAAAATATTTCAATAATAAGAACATGTCATACAAAGGGAAGGGGGAAAAATTCTAACAAAGATACAAAAGTATATGAAAGTCACCTGCATAACTGATGCCAAGTGCACAGAACATAGCCATCTGAACATTTGAATATATCAGAATAACAGCAGTCACTGCAAAGATGATATCTAATTAGTGGTACCGCATAGGCAGAGATAATTTTTCGACTCCTATAAGTAGCTCAGAAGTCCAAACAGAAGGGGCCATTATCTGGTCAATGAAGTCTTGCGTTGGCAAGCGTAAGAGGCAAGTTCAATTATTGAGAGTGGCCACTTCATGATGCTGAACAATAGGACCATATCTAATCTACCCCTCCCAAATAGGTATAAAAAGTTTTACATTAAAAGAAAACCATCAAAAATATTTTTCCTAATTAATCATTTAAAATAGTCAAATATGAAAAATCAGATGGATTATTTTCAAATATAAACTTATAATGTACTGAGGAAAAAAGGATTGATAACATACCACATTGTGCAATGCGAACCAAACACTGTCGAACTACTGGGTGGTGATCTAATCCCCATTTATCAGCACAAAACTTGAAAACATCCCATAATGCCAAACAAGATATCAATCCAACAAGAGCAAAGGGCATTTGATACCTATAACCATAAACACCAAAGACAGATAAATCAAATAAGAAGATTTGTTAAGGAGGGGGGAGTGAAAGAATATAAGAACTGAAACAATAGGTACTTGAATAATAATAATAATAATTCTTTCCAATTCAGAGCACTAGCTACCATAACAGGCCAAACTGATATGCTCCCTCTGACAAAAAGGAACATTAATGGAAGACAAGCAACTATAGCTTCATTGTTCCTTTTTTCCGTTCCTATTAGATGAATGACATCCATGATCCACCAGTCTTATAGTAAATGAGATTGGATTCAATGGACCCTCAAGTCATGAAGGATCATACATTAAGGTTGGAGTAAATGCACGCTGTGTGTAACCTCCTTACAAGGTCTTATACACATTGGCCAAACCTTACCTACATATAGCTAGTCCCAACTCTTCTCTCTCTTTGGATGTAGAGAAGGCTAAGGAAGGACCCAAGAACAAATACTTATGCAATTTTGTTTGCTTAGATCCACATATACAAAAAGAATAACACCAAAGGCTTAGCCCTAAAACTTTGGGATTGGCTATGTATCCTCAAAAACCCTTTTTTTTTGTTTAATAATTTGATAGTTGGGGATGGGGGGATTTGACCCCTGGATGTTTCTATTGGAAACACTAGAAAGTGCCAACTAGTTGAGCTACAAGACTCTTGGCAACAAACTAATCAGCGCTAGCCACATATATCCAAAAATAATAATAATACAAATGAATTCCTTTCTTTACCTTTTTTTTTTTTTTTTTTTTGGGATAGGTTGAAATTGGTAAGAGAAATGTAGGGACAACCTCTCACTCTGACTGCAAAGACTAGAGCAGCAGGGCGGCCATTGCATCCCCCCAAAATATTTTGGTAATGTGCGCCTACCGCACTATCATCATCTATCATGATAGAGACACAGTGCGCCACAATAATCTCTCCCATGGAATACCATGCCACCCCTTCCTCAAGAGGGAAGCACTCAGCCTTAGGCATGCTACTTTCTTTGCTTATACTATCAAAGGCCCATGTCATTAGAAGAGTATGCATACAAATAGAAAACCAACTTACTTGATACCTTAAACCTATACATACATCCCAGAAAACATCCTGTTCAAACAATGTTGTGAAATCCTAGAAGGTGCCAACTAGTTGAGCTACAAGGCTCTTGGCAACAAACTAATCAGAGCTAGCCAAACTTTTTTTTTTTTTAAATAATAATATAAATGAATTCCTTTCTTCACCTTTTTTTTTTTTTTTTGATAGGTTGAAATTGGTAAGAGAAATGTAGGGACAACCTCTCGCTCTGACTGCAAAGACTAGAGCAGCAGGGCAGCCATGGCGTCCCCCAAAAATATTTTGGTAATGTGCACCTATCACACTATCACCATCTTTCATGATAGAGACATTGTGTGCCAGAAAAACCTCTCCCATGGTATTCCACGCCACCCCTTCCTCAAGAGGGAAGTGCCCGGCCTTAGGTGCGCTACTTTCTTCGCTTATACTATCCAAGGCCCATGTCATTAGAAGAGTTTGTATACAAATAGAAAACCAACTTACTTGACACCTTAAACCTATAAGTACATCCCAGAAAAACATCATGTTCAAACAATGTTGTAAATTCCTAAATAATCTCTAAATATCAACATGTCTAATTGAAAGTTGAATCTTTCAAACTCCATTTGATCGTTGGAAAATACTAGGAATTTAAACAATTTACTAGAATGTTCAATGATATATCAACAATTGAATCAAAGAAATAAACATCCCTACTCAATTGTGCCTAACTCAACTATGCCTAGTTGGGACTAAGGGGGTACCAAATTTTGCAAAGCAAAGCTATTTGATACGTAAAATTTAAATTTTCTTCCCCTATCCTGGAGTTCGATTAATCAGCAGCTAGCTGCAGCATTATAGGAAACCCAAAACAAAGTAAAACAAGTCTTCTAAAATTCAAAATTTCTTCCCCTATCCCGGAGCTCGATTAATTAGCAGCTAGCTGGAGCATTATAGGAAACCCAAAACAAAGTAAAACATGTCTTCTTCTTTTATCTTTGTATATTTCAAGTTTCAAATTTCTTTCCCATCCAAAACAGAACTACCAAAATAATCTATATGAGATAGAGAGAGAGAGAATATGAGAAATAAACAAAACAAGACCCAAGTACTCCAAAAGTCAATTATCCCAAACTTTCCCTTGTTTTCCCACGAAGCAATCAGAACCCAGTGCCCAAAACTCTCATAATTAAAAGCGAAATTCCAGAGAGAGACATCACACAAAACAACAAAACTCGTAAAACCCAAAACCCAATTTTCCCATCCTCTCCTCTCATTTCGCATCAACCAAACAAAACCCAATTCCCTAAAACACACAAAAATATAATATTTACAGAGACAGTGTTTCCTTACAGAGTGCATGCGAAGAAGATTATGAACAAGGTGGCATAGTTCCTGCAATAGCGCTTGACATTCTCGTGGACTCTCAGCCTTGCCTGAGCTGGCGAGGAAGGGAAGGAATAGGAGTCGCAGAACCCAAAAAACCTATGAGTCCAGGACGGGGTTTGGTCGGAGAAGTCATCGGCGGTGAGTTTGGAGAAGGGGTTGAGGGTGAAGAGGGAGAGCAAGGTGACAATATGGGATAAAATGCAGCTGGTGATGGAGGTAGTGGTTGAGGTGGTGGAGGAAGGGTCATCAGAGTTGGTGGTAGTGGTGGTGGTGGTGGTTGTGCTGGCAGTGCAGTGGTCGAGTATTTCGAGGTAGCCGGAGTCGCGGAGCCATGACTCAAAGGCGGGTTCGGGAAGACTGAGGGATAAGGGGTTGGATGAGAATACCATCTCCCAACTCTTCACCTCCAAGTACTCACCAAAACGGGGTTTGTTTTGCTTTGGAATTTCACAAAATTAGGGGTTTTTTTTCTTAAATAATAATAATAATAATTTCTTTTATTAAAATTATAAAAAATAAAAAAAAAATAAAAAACTCACAACAATGCATGGGAAACTTGCGGTTTTTTTACTTGAGTGCCAAATGATGTCAAGCAACTAATATATTTCATTTTTGGTTATATAACGAATATATATACAAAAATAACATAACGGGCTAAAAAAAACCACAAATTTGCTTGCATGCATATGGATTTGAACTTCCGAAGTTGGTCCTGTCCTCGGGTCGATCCGGGCCAAGTTTGTGCCTAACCTGGAATCAACCTAATTACTTCAGGTCTACCATTTTTGGACTTGCTGCAGACCAGTAAAAGGAGTCAGTTCGGGTGGTTGAATCTCCTCGAATACCGATCGGTCCTAGGTCAGAGTCGAAATTTGTGAAATTATACTAGAATCTGCTGAAATCCATCAGATTTGTACTAAATCGGGCCGGATATGTTGAGATCTAGTTGGATCTCGAAGAGATCAGGTCGAATCTCAACGAGATTAGGCTAAATCTCAACGAGATCTTATCGGATCTCGAAGTTATTAGGCATAATCTTGACGAGATCTCGCTAGGTCTCGAAGAGATCAAGCCAATTCTCGACTAATTGAACTAAAACAATAGACGAAATGCTCCCATCAATGGAGAACAACTACTTTTCCGATGTAATACGATGGGGTTGGTTTTTTCGGTTTTTCATGTTCTGACCCGCCAACCGACCCGCCGGTCTCAAGTTCTTGAGGCAGAGACTCGCTGCCGACCGTCATCAAATTGGATCAAATTGGCCGAGTTGGCCAGGTGGGTCGGTTGTCAGGTTGGTTTGGACACCCCTAGTTATGGAATTCATATATTGTACAAGAAATAATGCATATCCTCCA
Organism: Quercus robur; assembly: GCF_932294415.1. Taxonomy (NCBI): domain Eukaryota; kingdom Viridiplantae; phylum Streptophyta; class Magnoliopsida; order Fagales; family Fagaceae; genus Quercus; species Quercus robur. The sequence goes on from NC_065541.1 coordinate 24,122,556, forward strand.
TACATGACATAATTATTGCTTAAATAACTAGTGTGAATCCAATACTTTAAATATGAAACAAAGGGAACAAAGCCTCGTAAGTTGGTCATATTTTTGGCTCTCTTTCATAAGGAGAACCAATGTTCAAATCTTTCTCCCACTTAGAATATTAAGAAAATAAAAAAAGAGAGAACAGTTTATCCTTTACACTCTATTTTTCATCCAATCCTTGCTATCTACCTAACAACATATTGAATTAGGTTTTAGTCATTTGATGTTGTATTCCTAGGTTAACGAGTCCTAAAGAAATAGCAAAAATTTACAATAATTTCACAATATTTCTAAATAATCTTAATTGAATAGTTAGTCTATCATCATTTGAAAACACCATTAACTCTGTTAAACAATATCCTTTCACATTTGTAACATTAAAAAATAATATAAAAACTAAGTCATTTTTAAAAAATAGTTAATAGCATTTTTTGAACAACAATTCACAAAATGACTAAAATGATAGTTGTAAGGACACATTTTGATCCACAGCTCAAGAGGTTTGGACAATGACCTAATGAGCTCAAAACAATAAATTTGTTAGAGAGTGGGATAGTTATTGAACATTCAATGAGTTAGAATGTAAATCACAATAGGCTAGTTGGTGTTAGAATAAGTAAGACAAACAAATTGAAAAGAAAAGTACTCCCCGGTCAGGTCCGAGAATGGTATGCTCTTATAAATTTCTCTTAGACTTATACAAATATTCAAGTTCTTGGTTACACAGTAATTTCTTTTTTGGTTTTCTGATGATCCCTCCTATAATGGAATCCTCCTCCTTTTATACCCCTTTTCCTTCTTTCATCTCAGCCGTCCACATGTAAATCAGATTGCTAATCTCCTTGATACTTGTCCCATCAACACCTTCCTGAAGTCTTTGTGGGTAGCTGTGAGACTAGAAGACACTATTCAGATATCACCTCCACATTAATGCGGCCAGTTGGTTAGGTGCAGAGTATTCAATGCAATGGTAGCAGCTTTCTTCCCAGATACTTCTCAATTCTCTGTTAACTCACTTCTCTTTGAAACTTATCCTCTTAAGCACAGTTGCCTATTACCCAATACTTGATGGGTGGTCGGATTTCAGGCTGCCATTTTGTTGGCCGAGGAGGGGTTGCTCCTTGGACAACATCATCTGTTTACTATGATTAGACTTCCTCCTCGGTCTAGTAATCTACTTGCCTTCATTAATACGTACCTGTCTTCAAGCTCTTTGATGTCCTCGAGTGCGGCCCACGGCCCAGTATTCTTATCTGGGCCCTTCATCCCTACAATAGTTTCTTAAAATTAATGGATTAAAATGAAAAAATTTTAAGTTTAGTAGACTAAAATGACAATTCACCAAACTTTTTCTTATAATGTGCAAATTGTATCTTTGAGATAGAGAGAGAATAAAATGTAGTGCAGATAAAGACTTTTATAATTACTTAAAAAAAAAAAAAAAAAAAACTAATACTAAGGTAAAAATAACTTAAGTTGTTTATTTGACTAAATTACAAAGTTCACCTTTAAAGTTAGGATAATTTTGATTTCCTCACTAAATTTTAAAATTTTGATTTGGTCCCTCTAACATTACCCTTTTTTTATTGGGAACTCTTTCATCTAGGCTTGTGCTAAGTTGGCCATTAAATGCCAAGTAAGATTTTTTTTTTTTTTTTTAAAAAAAAAAAATCTAGTTACACACTCAAAACTATGTCATTTTTGGGTCCACTAAATCGTTGTCCAATTAAACCATGCCACATCATTTAAAGAATACACATTATTAAAATCAAAATAAATCAACAAAGACATTAACCTTTGTTTGGATGCCCAATAAATGTTGTAAAAAAAAAAAACTATTTTATTTCTTTTAATTAACTAATACTGAATGACATAATTTGATTGAGCCAACTAAACATATGTATAGGCTTAGGTATCACTTAACAATCACCTCAAAATGACAGGTAATATTAGAGGACTAAAAAAAATTTGAACCTTTTTTTTTTAGAAGAAAAAATTAAAATTTTATTTCAGGAGGTAGACGCCATAGTTTAAATTGAAATAGTAATTTATAATCTATTTATTCATTTTTGGCATGGGTCGAACAAGTTGACTCTTTTGGAGGGAAGCTGGCGCCACTAGACCACAACCTGTGACCATAGTGAAAAAAAAATCTAAATTTGATAATAACCTTCGGATTTTTTTTTTTTTTTCAAAATAACACTAAAACTCAAACAATTTTGTTAGTTAGCACGTTTTCAAAATTATTTAGCAATCTAACAATTCAAGAGTAAGAAACTCGATTTTGCTATGCTAAATCATGTATAACGAACTCGCTTTTTGTGCTTACATGGACGAAATTTCCTCCTCAACTGTTGGCACGATGTGGGACTCAAGTGCATTATACTCAATTTAGCAAGAAAAATTGTAAACTAACACAAATCCTCAAATAATTTCATTAGTTAGCAACGTTTCCAAACTATTTAGGAAACTAACATCTCGAATTTAAGAAACTCAATTTTGCTCTTAGAACTTGAGTATGATAGAGTTGAGTTCCCTAAAACGGATCCACAACAAAAATGTAGCAACGCAACAATTCCTAGCAACAAAAACGCAATACCAGCAACTCCAAGCACTGGGTTTGACGATCTTGGAACCGGAGTGGCTTAGGTTTGTTGATCTCGGCACCAAAGGTTAGTTTTCTGGTTTGGTTTGTCTTCGGATTCGTTTTTTATGTTCTCTAGGTTGGTATGTTTGCGGTACCAAAGAGACACTTAGTTTGATTCAACAATACCAAAGAGACACCAATGCTAAGATCAGTAAACCCAATCTAAAAGGCTGGTGCCAAGATCAAAACTACCGCGGGTCTTCATGGGGTTCGGTCAGATTCTTCTTCTTCTTTAGGAAACAACCTCCGTCGTGGATTTGGGTCTTCATGGGGTTGTGTTTTGGTTTGGTTTTTGATAAACTGTAGAACTGGAACTTGTGGATTTGGGTCTTTGTGGGGTTATGAAGGTTTGATTTTTGATGAACTATAGAAATTGGAACTCGTTTGATGAACTGTAGAAACTAGAACTCGTGAATTGGATTTGGGTCTTGGTTACGTTGATTTTTCATGAAACTCAAGTCTCAAATTCTCGAGTTACAACTGTGAAATCGAGTTTGTGGGCCTTGAGATGCTAGTTTCCTAAATAGTTTGAAAACGTTATTAACTAACTAAATAGTTTGAAAATAGAGGTCCATTTAGCGGCTATGGCTGCATTTTTTGAGATTGCGTTTTTTTTGGGCTAGTCCATGACACTTTTCATGGACCAGCCAAGTGATAAAAACACATGAACAGTAATTTGCAGCAATAAAAAATATTTTGTTACAGTGTTTTCAACAATAAATTTTCAGTTTTCAACATAATAAGCGGTATCAAAACACACACTAGGTGTTATTTTGAAAAAAAATCCCAATTTAACACAGCAAAATCAAGTTTTTCACTCTCTGTTGAGGTCTAAAAAGTCACAGTACCCAGGCCCAAAGAAATAAGCACAAGGAGCCACGGAAAAGAGAAGAAATGGTAAGCCCAAGAGGCTTGAAGCCCAAAAAACATCAAGAAGAAAAAGGGCAAGCCCAGAAGCTTATGAGAAAGAAAGAAAAAAAAAAAAAAAAAAAAAAAACCCATGTCAGAGGATTGAACAAGAAAGCTGAGCCGGGATCCTCAGAGATTGCCAAAAGGCTTGGGATCCCCCAGGCGTGTAAATACAATCAAGAAAAGATTAAGACAGTTCAAAAGAAAAAGACAAAAAGGAACACAAGAAACAGAGGAGAAGGGCACGTCCTTCTCAAGTGGCAAGTGACCCAGCAAGAAAAAGAAGAGAAAAACTCAACAACTTCTCATAGCGCAAGTGGGTAGCACCCCGGGAAACCAGAATGTAGAAGTACAAAAAAGGGAGTAGCAGCGAAAGACTTTCAAACCGACAGAGTGGGATTCTGCCCATTTGAGAAAAAAGATAAAGAAGAAGGACAGCCAAAAGTTAGACCGTGAAGAACGTGACCTCAGCATACTCCGAAATAGGTAGTCAGTCATGGACTTTCAAAGAAACAAAACTAAAAGGAAGGAAAGAATGAAGAACAGGAAAACTGAACCTTCTGGGCGATGGGCACAACACATACTCTGGTACCCAGGGGGCAAAACAAGGGAATCAATAGTTCCCCTAGGACTCCAGAATAACACTACAAAAAGGAGGGAAGGATTGCGAAGTGGGAGGAGGAATTTTGGAGGAGAGAATCATTGAGAAAGTTTTGTCAAGAAGAAAACTTAGAGAAAACTAGTAAAATTACTTCCCGGTATCCTAGAAAAAGCCACTATAGCATATACTCGGATTCAAAAAGAATCAAACTTTGCAAGTCTTAGAGGTTTGAATAACCATCTAAGACTGTAATTTTTAAACTTGCTTGAACCTTGTATCACGTCTTAGTGAGCATACTGTAATCATAATAAAGAAAAATCCAATGAAATATTCTCTACTGATTTGAGGATCCCTAACCATTATTTTGCACCTTTTACTGTTTTGTTTTCTGCATTACTTTGCTGTTTTGATTGTTGTTCAATACAAATATCTTTGTTTGTCAGTTTATATGTATTGTAGGAAGTATGCCCTGTGCACCACTTGATTCTTAAACAGTCCTTTAGCTGTGGTGAATCAAAACCCAGTCCACCAAACTACAACTATTCGGCCTTGGATCCTTGGGCCTAAGTGCTAGAGAAAAAGCACCCTCACATTTTGGCGACTCCGCTGAGGACTGGGTAAAGAAAAGGGAAGAAGCAATCCCTTCGCAGAGTATGCGTCCAAGACAAAGGAACAGCAAAGGTACTAATGTGCCACCTACGGCCTCTGAGCTCGTGGGAGAAAACGAGGTAGCTTCCAGACAGAGAGGCGAGGTACCCCTGGTAGAGCAGGAGGTCGTGTCAGGACAAAGGCACACAAGGCAGGAACCAAACCCCATGGCTCGGATGACAACAATGTTGAAGGATCTGGAGCAAGAAGTTCACCTTCTCAAAGAAGGTAGGACATAGGAAATTAGGGACAATGTCCCCCCTGTTGGTAACCAAGACAGAACTCAACCAGAAGGAGGGTCAACAGTGGGAGGGAGAACCAACCCCCAATACTTAACACTGGCAGATGTCAGTGCCCTCCTGGAGCAAGAAAGGGAAAAGCTTTCGGGGATCCCTAAGCAATTCTCTCAGGATCCCCCGTTCCCTCCAGAACTTCTTGGCAAGCCATAACCCAAGGGATATGAACCCCCAAAGTTCCATCCTTTCGACGGAAGAAATGGAAGCGCTGTGGAACACGTGAGTAGGTTCATTCACACTATGGGCCTTTATGCAGGAGACAGAGAACTATGTCTAAGGAAATTTGCTAAATCCTTAGTAGATAGAGCATACACTTAGTACACCACGCTGAGACCTGAGTCCATCAAAACCTGGGATGAAATGATGGAGAAGTTTTATGCTAAGTATTACCCCGGTAAGGACAATATCACTTTCCAAAACCTTTATATGGTAAGGCAGAGACCTGGAGATGATCCCGTCGAGTTCATTAAAAAATTTGAAGATGTGTCCCTAGATTGCTATGGGGACCACAAAAAAAGGAGCTCGTAGAAACCTGTATATCCAACATACTTTTCGATTACAGGCTCAACCACGAAAATCTATGCATCGCACAGTTTGTTGACCTGTTATAGAGAACTAGAAGGACAACACAAACTATGAGGACAAAAAGGATGTCAGTATCCCAAGCCATGACAGCATCAGTGGGAGAGAAAAGGAAGAGGCCTGATGGGAAGGTATTCGAGGAACCACCGGTGATCCCATGTACAGCTGAGGAGTTAAACCATGTCTTGGACAAATGGATCGGAGATGGAGTTGTTAGGCCATTTACTGTGTCTTGGCCACCAACTGAAGAAGAAAGGAAGAACCCTTTGTTTTGCAGGATCCATAATTATGTCAAGATTTCCACCAAGGATTGTTGGATCCCTCGTAGACTCTTCCACAAAAAGCTAAGAGAAGGAACCCTAGAACTCACTCAGAAGGAGCCAGAAGTGCAAAGGAACCCCTTGCCTAACCATAAAGGGAAAGGGATGGTAGCGGTAGTAATCCACGGGAACCCGGTAGAAGCAGGAGAATCCGAAAGATCCTTCCACCTAAGCACAGTCAAGACCCTCTAGAAGAATCCCAAGTTCAGGTTACTATTTAACCAACTGGGATTTGGACCAGAAGCAAGAAGGGTGCCATAGAGTCTCTCATGAGTATAGCAGCAAATTCGGGAATGGAATGCTTCACAGCAGAGTCACATGCTAGTCAAGCTTTCCTAGAGACAACTAATGCAATAACTTTCACCGATGAGGACATGGAGGTTGAGCATTCAGACCACCGTAGGTCCCTTTATCTAATGGCCACCATAAATGGTGCCCAAATCAGAAAAGCATTGGTGGACATAGGGGCATCACTCAACCTCATAGTCTTGAGTACCCTAGAAGCTATGGGCCTGGTTGACAGAAGGATCCTATGGGCTCCCATGGAGATAACAGGATTTGGGGGGTCGGAGGAATCAACTAAAGGGTAAGTGCAACTGGCCTTAAGGGTAGGGCCAATAGTGGCCCTGACAAGGTTTCATGTAATTAATGCAGAGGTATCTTACCATATATTGTTGGGATGCCCATGGCTCCATAAATACCACCTTATTCCATCTACGTACCATCAGTACATTAAAGGGAGATTGAATGGAAGGCCCGTGAGGATCCCTGCCAATTGTAACCCTTTCAGCTAGGGAGAAGTGAACTTTGCAAAAACAATGTTTTACAATGAGTTAGAGCCAGATGATGAGAGCCCCGCGCCAGGTACTCCAGGGACACCCATCCTGGAAGAAGAAGAAAAAGGAGGAAAGGGCACCCGTGACCTGAGAAACCTTTTGAAAAGAAAAAGACAAAAAAGGGAGCTCAGCTCTTCAGGATCCCTAGAGTGTGTGGTGGTATGAGAACCCAGAGGAAGGTTGCTTTATCATTTATGAAGGTGCGCAGGACCTGAATGCATCACGCAGAAAGGTCCCGGACCACCAAGTTGCATGATGGCCCAAGAAGAAATCCCAGAAGAACCAGTCAAGGAAGCCCAGATTCAGCCTGAGGAAGAATTAAAGGAAGTAAATTTGGGAACCGAGCTGGGATCCCAGACGCCTGTCTTTATTAGCAGTTAGCTGATGGCACAAGTAAGGAAACAATTGGTGGCCTTACTCCAGAAATACAGAGATGTGTTCGCATGGACCTATGATGAAATGCCTGGTTTAGACCCAGGATTGATAGTTCATTCTCTTAATGTGGACCCAAGAATAAGACTAGTAGTTCAGTCGGCTAGGGTCTTTCACACCGAGGTAGAAACTCAAATAATTCAAGAAGTCAAAAAGCTGCTAACAGCTGGTTTTATTAAACCCATCCAGCACCCTAAATGACTTTCCAACATAGTACCTGTGAAAAAGAAAAATGGTTAGATTCATTGCTGTGTGGACTTTCGCAACCTGAATAAGGCATGCCCAAAATATAAGTTCCCCTTGCCCAATATCGACCTCCTTGTGGATTCAGTTGCAGGAAACTTTATGTTCTCGTTTATGGATGGGTACAGTGGGTACAACCAAATTCGCATGGCTGCCAAAGATGCAGAGAAAACGACATTCAGAATTCCAATTGGAAACTTTTATTACACTGTAATGCCCTTTGGCCTAAAAAATGCAAGGGCTACGTACTAGCGAACCATGACAACTATCTTTCATGACATGATACATAAGAAGATAGAAGATTATGTAGATGATATAGTGGTCAAATCAAAAACTAGAACAAGACACCTTCGAGTACTTGAGTAAGTTTTTGAAAGATGCAGGAAGTACAAACTACACATGAACCTCATGAAATGTGCCTTCGGGGTGTCTGCTGGAAAGTTCCTTGGGTTTCTGGTACATCACAAAGGAATAAGTGTAGATCCAGCCAAGGCCACAACCATCACCACAATGAAAAGACCGACTACTGTGAGGGAGCTCAAAAGCTTCCTGGGAAGGGTCTCCTATATTAGGAGATTTATGCCTGGGCTAGCTTCAGTTACGACGGGTTTATCCAAACTATTGAAAAAGGGAATTGAGTTCACCTGGGGAACGGAACAACAGGAGGCTTTCCAGAGGATTCAGCACATCATGAATCATTTGCCCACCCTCCAGGTGCCAGTGCGTGGGTGACCTCTGTTACTGTACTTAGCATCAAACTCCCAAGCAATAAGAGCTTTGCTAGCACAGGAAGATGACCAGGGGAACAAGCAGCTTGTTTATTACGTAAGCAGGACACTTAAAGACACCGAGACTAGGTACCCCAGAATAGAGAAAGCCTGCCTAGTAATCATCTACGCGTCTCAGAGGTTGAAAATGTATTTCTCAACTCACCAAATCCTTTTGGTGACTAAGTCCCACCCCATAAAGGCACTCCTACACCAGCCCCTTCTCACGGGAAGGATAGCACAATGGCTAGTCCTGCTCTTTCAATATGACGTAGGCATCAAAACCCCCAAGGCTGTCAAAAGCCAAGCCATAGCAGATCTGCTGGCTCAGTTCCCAGGAAAGGAAAAAAGCCCACTGAGTGAAGAAATCCCTGGTGAGGTGGCAATAACAGAGATCCCAGGAAAGAAATGGACAATGAGATTCGACGGGTCAGCTACAACAACTTCAAATGGGGTAGGAATCGTACTAAGCTGTGAGAATGGGGACACCATACCCTTGTCTTTTAAGCTTGGTTTCTCATGCTCTAATAACGCAGCTAAATATAAGGCGTACTTGACCGGGCTGACTATAGCACTCAGTATAGGAGTAAAGCATATGAGAGTGTTGGGAGACTTTAATCTTGTAGTTTCCTAGGTGAAAGGTGACTTTGCGTTACGAGAACAAAGTTTAGCAGCCTATAGGACTTGGGCGCAAAGGCTGGAGTTGGAATTCCAAACCTTTAGCATAGAGTAACTCAAAGAAGTGAAAACAGGTTTGCTGATACGCTCGCCACCTTGGGATTCCAAATACCGTTCAATGGAAGGGACACGCTGGTAAGGATAGGAAAGCAGAAACATTCTATTGTAAGGATCTTCCAAGGGATGTACCTTAGAGAGTCCAAGCAGTGGGATTGAAGGAGCGAAGTCAAAGCAAAAATGAAAAAGGCAGAACCCGGAGGGAACATCAAAGAACTGAAAGATTACACTCTGATAGAAGGGGAATCGTATAGAAGGCTGCTAGGGGGAATCCTGTCCAGCTGTATCAACGAGAAGGAAGGAAAGCTGAAGTTGGAAGAATTACATACCCAAGCCTGTGGGATCACAGAAAAGATCATCCTATATAGAAGAATGTAACGCATGGGATACTACTGGCCAAATATGAACAAAGAGGCAACAACTATACAGGAAAAATGTCAAGAGTGTCGGCTTGCGATAGATAAGGAAGAAAGCTATGCTATGTTTGTTGCAGAAGATTGGAAAATTTCCTTCATAGAATACTTGGCTTAAGGGATCCTGCCAACTGACATGACGCTAGCCCACCAGCTCAAGAAACTTGCAGACAGATATTTCTTGCAGAACGGGATCTTATTCAAAAGGGGATACAGTGGGGATCCCTTAAGATGCCTGGGGCCAAAAGAAGCTAGAGAAGTAATCAGGGAAGTCCATTCTGGTGACTGTGGGAGTCACTCGGGAAAAAGAAGGCTCTATAAGCAGTTATTACTGTTGGGATATTACTGGCCAATAATGAAAAAGGACGCCGAGGAGCTAGTCAAAACCTGCCACGCCTGTCAAGTCCTTGGAGATGCAATCCATACTCACCCAAATGTGTTGCAGGATATAACGACACCATGGCCTTTTCACACTTGGGGGCTCCATCTCATAGGGCCTATAAACCCTCCATCTAATGGTTACATATAGATCTTAGCAGCCACAGAGTACTTTACAAAATGGGTAGAAGCCATCCCTTTGAAAAAAGCCATTGGAGCAGCCGTAGCAAACTTCGTTCGAGACCACATCATTACAAGGTTCGGGATCCCCAGGAGATTGATCAGTGACAATGGGACCCCATTCATAAACAAAGACATGAAGGGGTTAACTGAGGCATATCGCATCAAACATGGAAGGTCTACCCCATACTACCCACAAGGAAACGGCCAAGTTGAGGCCACCAATAGAGTGATGCTGAAGATCCTTAAAAAGATGAAGCACGAGTATGGAAGGAAATAGAGTGACCATTTGGCAGATGTACTTTGGGCATGTAGGAGCTCTGTAAAAACAGCCACGAGATTTTCACAATTTTCCCTAGTCTATGGAACAGAAGCTATCAGCCCTATGGAATTAGTTGTTCCTACACCAAGAGTGGTCCTTGAAGAAAGCCAAGAAGAAACCGAGAACGCAAACAATGAAAGGAGATTGACAGATCTGGAAGGGGTAGAAGAAGAAAGAGAACTAGCCAAAAAGAGAAACCAGAGGTACTGGCAAAGAATGACTAGAGCATATACACAAGCAGTACGCCCAAGAACTTTCACTGAAGGGCAGTTAGTACTAAGGATGGCGGAACACGTAAGGAGGAACCTACCGGGGCCCTCCAAATTCGCCCCAAAATGGGAAGGACCCTACATCATCAGGACAACCAATGAAAGTGGGTATTACTACCTTACAAAAGAGGATGGGACAGTCCTGACAGAACCCATAAACGGGAAATGGCTGAAACAATACTATGCATACAGAAGAAGGGGTCTCAGCATGACAGGATCCTTTTGCCAACTTGACAACTCGCTAAGTGTTTTTCTTTTATCATTTCTTCGTTTTTGTTATGAATTCTTGTCTAAATGATTTTGTTCAGGAACCTATGATAGAATGACACTCTATGGTCCATACTATCTTTAATGATTTTTTTTCTATGTTCCTTAAATGATGACCATATTTTAATGAAGTTCTTTTTTCCTTCAACCTTTGAATCTTAAATATTGCAAAGTCCGGGTTTGGACAGAATTGAGGAAAGATATCTAGGTCAAGACAAGAAAATATATATATATATTACCTTTTGACACATGACCCAGGATCCACCTCACAGATGATTCCAAATTCCCTACAGATAGTTTCAAGCGCATGGTCTGGGATCACAGGCAAAAGTGAATGCCTAGAATACCTAGCCTAGCACTTGACAAAAGGGGGACTTGTCAAGTTCATGAACTGGGACCATATCTCTAAAAAATGGGAGAGGATACCTAGTGTACCTAGTTCAGTACTTGCACAACAAAGTAATCATCGGGTACCTGATCCAGGACCTACAGTGAAGCTTGTAGGAACCATGGCCCAGGACTCAGTAAGAAAAAGAGAAAAGCAATGTATCAAAGAGAAAAGCAAATCCACATGCTATTGAAAGAAATTAGAAGCAGTCTTGAAACACAAACACAGATCTATGCGGAAAAAAAAAGTAGTGTTCAAAAAAAAAAATATAGAAACTTATACAACCCCAAATTATTTATATGGATCTAAAAAGGTAGAGGGAAAAAGCTAAGAAATAAGGCCGGCCAACAGGGAGCTAATTGGAGAAATAACAGGCACAGCTAAAGAAGAAAGAATTCTCTGCCTTTTGACCTTCAAATCTTGCAAAGCTTTGTGAGCACGAGCCAAAACTTCATCAACAGTAGCAATCTTAGCATCTATGCTTCTGGAAGCTTGCCTCTGAAACAGCATGCGAGCCAGTAGGCACAGATGATCCAGCAAAAAGGACAGGTTGAACTTGGCCTCTAGAAGGTGACCACCCCTTTCCACTCTAAAAGCTTTTCTTTAGATAAAGAGTCTATAGAAGAATCTCTCAAAGAAACCAGCACAACACATAGCAATTCCATCAAGATATTACCCAGAAAAACACCTCCCCTAAAACCGCTGATGAAGTCTCCATGACTCTTGAGCAAACTTTCTAATAATGGTAGACCTTCAACAGGCATGGAGAAGCGCAGGAAGCTGCCATAAGAATACCCAAAGGAATAGAAGTGGCTAGTAGGAAGGTTGTTGAACTCTATAAGATTAAAACGAGCTAAGCAGGTGGAAAGCCTTGAATCAAGATCTAAAGCAGCTACTCCTGGAACATCTCCCATCACTGTATCCCCACCTACAGGAACTGGAAAAACTTTAGCCTTTTGTTTTGTTTGAAGATCAGCAATCTGAACAGATCTCACAACTCCCTCAAGAATAACAGACTTAAATCCTTCACACCTGTATCAACACTCACCAAAAAAAAAAAAAAAAAAAAAAAAACAGACTTAGTTCTAAAAAAAAGGGGGGGTGCGACCAAAAAAAAAAAAAAAAGAGAGAGAGAGAAAGAAAAAGAGCAAACCAGTATCAGCCTCTTGAGGCGGAGCCTCCTCCTCCTGCTCTTCTGATTTCTTGGAAGATTCTGGGAAAGGACACAAAGCAAGTTGAAGAAAGGGTGAGGAAATTGTGGCGAAACGGCTAAAAGAAGGTAAAGATGTAGGGGGCTTTGCCATAGAAGAAGAAGGCGGGGTAAAGATGTAGGAAAAGAAAGGAAGAAAAAGGAAACACAGTAGGAACAATCTACACTCACCTTCAGAATTCTTTAATTCCAAAGAAGAGGCAACACTGGGAACAGACCTCACGCTGGCTTGATCTAAAAGGAGAAAGGAAATAAGAAACTCAAAAAAAAAAAGGGAAGAGGAGAAAAAAAAAGCGGAACAAAAGAGAAATAGAGATAAAACACTATTATAAAGGGAAATATAGCTCACCTGTTTGTTTAGATAAAGACGTGCCTCCCAAAGTCTTTTTATTTAACAATGTATGAGGAAACACGGTTCTGATGGGACTGGGAGTCCCCTCAAGCTGAGGACTTCGAGATGCAGGGAGCTTGGAAGTTTCGGGATCCTGAGTAGTTTGGACACCCTGCATAGGCTGCTTGGTCTCCTCAGCCATGCCACCACTAGGGGGCTCCTCCTCTTCCATACCGGGAAACGCAACAGAAATGGCTGTAACCGTTTCTTTCTTCAGAACCTTACCAACCATGGGAGGGGAAACCTCCACCTAAAAAAGAAGAAGGGGGAAGACAAACAATAATAAGTGAAGACAACAGGGTGTCACAAACACACAGTATCAAAAAAAAAAAGGGGAACAAGAGCAACAGAGAGGCGTGAAAAAGGAAAGGCCATACCACGTCATCACTGGACGACTGACTTCTCCCTTTCTTGAAGTTCGACTTGTGTTTGGACTGCAAAGGAAAAAACCGCTCATTAACTAAAAGGAGGAAGTGACTGTAGCAATAGTAACAAATATAAAAGAGAGAAGAAGGAAAGAGGTCTTGCCCTTCTCTCTCTCTCTCTATAGATTTTTTAAGGGTCTTTTGTTTACTACAAGTACGCCCAGAGGGTCCTAGGGGGGATTGAGATACAAAATCAGAGGATCCCAAAGGACCATGGACTGAAGAAGTCACAGGAACCTGGGAAAAAGAAGACTCTACCTTGGTCTTCTTCCGAATCCTTGTAGCTAAAGGTTGCCCGACTTCCTTTTCCTCCTGAGACACCAACTATTTTTGGGATTTCCTAGTCTTTCTCCTTTTTGCCTCGGGACCAGCCTTCATGCCTTCTGTACTTTCTTCAACATCAACTGCTTTCATTTTTTCTGGCCTAATCTCCTTGCCTTTACCCGCGGGGGTAGCAGTGCCTATTGTCTCCATTGCACCCTTCTTAATAGGTACCTCGGAGGAAGTACCAATAATAAGACCCCAACCCAACCAAGTTGTGGGAAAATCTTGTGCATATGTTACCTAGCCTCCCCTAGAGGCATGCCATTCTGCGAACCCCGTCTTACTACTTACAGTAGTAGAAACAATCCCAGCAGTGGGCAGGGATAAACGTTTATTGGATGTTGGAGCAGAGGAAATACTAAGATTAGGGGTTTCCCTAATTGTGCCAAAGCCAACGTAGTTAACAAAAGATTTTTGTATTCTTCTCCAGTAGCCCGTGTAGCCATTAGAAGCAAAAACTCCTCTCTGGGAATTAGGCACTGCAAACTGGGGGCTCCTCCATGACCAATAGAAGAAGGCTTATAGCCTCAAGAAAGGATCCAAAGAGGGGAGAGACGGTACTATATCCTCAAAAACTAGGGGAATATCTTGGTCAAAATCGAACTGCCAAAGTACTCGGTGTGCCAAGTAGTGAGTATACCTTGGGCCGCTTGAAGAAGGCACAGGAAGCCAAGAGAGACTAATGTAAGCAAGGTAGGCTAAACTGTCCTCGTCACCGTGGCGTAGATCAAAAGTATTCCCTGTAAAAGCTAAAAAGGAAGACAACACAGAGTTGCAGGCAAAGCTAGGACCAAACTCACGAGGAGATCTCCAGTGTAAATTTCCTGCTTAATCGAATAACTCAACAAGGTTGAGACCACCACCTTTCAGACTAATCCAACGAAAGATGATGGGGAAAGTATCAGTCGAATTACCACAAAGACCCTTAACTATATCCGGGGATCCTTGGAATTTATCCTTCACAAACTTCAAATTCCAGCACTTAGCTAAAGTGGCTGAAGAATGGTCCCACATAAATATCTGGAGAATGGCACAGTGAAGAGACGAAGTGATCACATAACAAGAATCGCCTTCGGCCTCATCTCTGTGAAGTTGATCTAACTGGGAATAAACATGGCCCAAAAACAGAGGAGCTAAAGGGTACTGAGCGCCTCGAGCCAACTTAATTGCTAACGGAAAGAAAGTAGACTTAACCCGGTACCCCGGGAACTCACTGAACAGAAATTTGCTAAGCCAAAATGCTAGGAAACCAGCTCGCCTGACTTCTTTATCCTTCTCACGAGAAAGGGTCATGACCCATCTCCCCATCTTGGCTGGCTTACCGTCGGGAGAGGCAGTGCGACCACCAAAATGGCTAAACAACTTATTTTCTACCATGAGATCCTCTTCAGAAAGACTAATGTCAAAATGATTCTCATCCCCAAATACCGGGAGAAGGAAGTTATTGACCACATCCTCCAAGGTAATTGTCAACTCATCAACAGAAAAGAAAAAAGTATGAAGAGAAGGTCACCAACGGCGTACCAGATGCCTGAGTCCCTTAGCGTCTCTAAAACCCTCAAGATTCTTGGAAATCGCCACTGCTTTTAGGATATCAGTGCGCTCTAGGTGACCCACGAACTCCTCATCGGATAGTTCCTTATCCACCCAGATGGGCCAACCTTGGATTTTCCCGGGAACGAAATCAAAAGAGATAGGCATTGCCTCTCGAAGTCCCTGCCTAATCTGAAGATAAAAATCTCTCTAGGGTCTGGAACCTGAGCGGAACCAGCGAAACCCGCCTGACCAGAAAACACCCAAGTATGAGGGGACAGAGGAGCCTCGCCATGAGACACCTGAAGGAAAGATAGGCTGGGAGAGGACCAGGGGTCCCGTCAAGGAAAAGCTGGGCGCTCAGTGACTTCATGAGATTCGCTCTAAGCAGAACCAGAAGAGCCTTCACCCTCAGAATGGCTGGGGGTACGCTCTCTTCTTTTTCGAGAAGAAGAAGAAGCCATTAAAGCAATGGGAACGATGAGAAGAAGGGAGGATTGGAAGAATGGAAAAAGGAAAACGGGAATAACAGACTGTTTGAAAAGAGAGAAAAGAGACCTAAGAATGAAAGACTCAGGGAAGCAAAGAGATAATGTAAAACGCCTGCAATAAAAGCACAAAGAGCAGTTGGAGAAGACAATGTATAGAAAGACGCGTCAGTTGCCAAAATATTTAATTTTGAAAAAGAGATTAATTAGCAGTTATTAATGGAAGTTACGGGGAACGAAAATGGAGGAACACGACACAAAGAAAAGACTAAGATAACCAAAAAGTAGCAAGAAAGGCCCGGATCCTAAAAAAGAAAGAAGGGAATCCAGGGGTAATTAAAAGAAAATCCTATAGAATCTAAGAAACTCTGAATTACTCACGCGTGGGCTTCAGGCAACCCACAAGTTCGGGGGGCTAAATGTTGAGGTCTAAAAAGTCATAGTACTCAGGCCCAAAGAAATAAGAGCAAGGAGCCACGGAAAAGAGAAGAAATGGTAAGCCCAAGAGGCTTGAAGCCCAAAAAACATCAAGAAGAAAAAGGGCAAGCCCAGAAGCTTATGAGAAAAGAAGAAAAAAAGAAAAAAAAGAAAAAGAAGCCCATGTTAGAGGATTGAACAAGAAAGCTAAGTCAGGATCCTTAGAGATTGCCAAAAGGCTCGGGATCCCCCAGGCGTGTAAATACAGTCAAGAAAAGATTAAGACAGTTCAAAAGAAAAAGACAAAAAGGAACACAAGAAACAGAGGAGAAGGGCACGTCCTTCTCAAGTGTCAAGTGACCCAGCAAGAAAAAGAAGAGAAAAACTCAGCGACTTCTCATAGCGCAAGTGGGTAGCACCTCGGAGAACCAGAATGAAGAAGTACAAAAAAGGGAGTAGCAGCGAAAGATTTTCAAATCGGCAGAGTGGGATTTCGCCCATTTGAGAAAAAAGATAAAGAAGAAGGACGGCCAAAAGCTGGACCGTGAAGAATGTGACCTCAGCATACTCCGAAATTGGTAGTCAGCCATGGACTTTCAAAGAAACAAAACTAAAAGGAAGGAAAGAATGAAGAACAGGGAAACTGAACCTTCTGGGCGATGGGCACAACACATACTCTGGTACCTAGGGGGCAAAACAGGGAAATCAATAGTTCCCCTGAGACTCTAGAATAACACTATAAAAATGGGGGAGGGATTGCGAAGTGGGAGGAGGAATTTTGGAGGAGAGAATCATTGAGAAAGTTTTGTCGAGAAGAAAACTTAGAGAAAACTAGTAAAATTACTTCCCGGTGTCCTAGAAAAAGCCACCATAGCACATACTCGGATTCAAAAAGAATCAAACTTTGCAAGTCTTAGAGGTTTGAATAACCATCTAAAACTGTAATTTTTGAGCTTGCTTGAACCTTGTATCACGTCTTAGTGAGCATATTGTAATCATAATAAAGAAAAATCCAATGAAATATTCTCTACTGATTTGAGGATCCCTAACCATTATTTTGCGCCTTTTACTGTTTTGTTTTCTGCATTACTTTACTGTTTTGATTGTTGTTCAATATAAATATCTTTGTTTGTCAGTTTATATGTATTATAGGAAGTATGCCCTGTGCATCACTTGATTCTTAAACAGTCCTTTAGTTGCGGTGAATCAAAGCCCACTCCATCAAACTACAACTATTTGGCACAGAATCCTTGGGCCTGAGTGCTAGAGAAAAAGCACCCTCACACTCTCGAATTGTTAGTTTGCTAAATAATTTTGAAAACGTAGGGCTGGTTTGATATATGTGTTTAAACACATGTTTTCAATTTTTAAACAATATTACACTTATTTTTACACATTTTTTTACCCACATAAGTTTCCAAAAAAAATTGAAAACTGCAGTTTAAACTCGTGTGCAGTACTAACTACTGAAATTGTTTAAATTTTTAGTATTATTTTGAAAAAAAAATCCTGAACCTTACGTTCAATGAATGTCCCACCTTCCATTTCCATTTTCAGAAAAAATGTCAGCCCCTCTGACCCATTTCTTCAAACACTTTTCCCACACACTCTTACGTAGGCGCAGTCGTCTCCTCCACCCACCTTACTCCCCCCTTACTCTCTTCCTCACAACAAGCTACAAGGCCCAGGACCCATCACCATGGACCCCATTTTCGAACACTGCAAAGCCTTCATCTTCTTCTTCTTCTTGTATACCCACGAAAGCGGAGGAGTCTTTCACTTATCCTTCGTACCTCTCCGTTCACATTTGCTGTCGAAAAGACGTGGCTGTGAGCTTCTTTTCTCTCTCTCTCTCTCTTTCTCTTATCAGCAGACATAGTACTAACTAAATACTTGTATATGTAAGTGTATAAATGGTTATTCTTGTGGGGTTTGATTCCGGGTCGAATCTCTTAACATATAATATTTGATTGACATGAAATTTGATATGCATGTTAAGAATGTAGAGAATATTTAATATGTAACTCAACAATAGAATTTTCAAATTATTAATTCAATAAAAAGTCATCGGGTAGTTTAATATTAAGGAAGAGCTATGCTTTGTGGTAGGCTTTTTTGTAAGTTCGACTGTCATGCTTGTACAGTAAGTGATGATGGAGTAATTTTTTTAAAGAATTAATTACAAGCTTTGATTCTAAATATAAGAATCACCAGAAGAATATTTGGCAAATAATAAAGAGAAGATATGTTTGTCTAAGTTGTAAACTCACATAATTTTACAAAAGATTTCAATGGAAGCACGTAGATAGATATCTTTCTAAGCATGGTCAATATTCCTAGGATGAATCCACAACTGCTTTCTTGAATAACCCAAAATAGGATAAAATTATGCTAATGCATAAAATCAAGGGGGAAAAACTGAAAAGGAGAAATCAAAGTATCACATTTCAACTCAGGAAAAGTGACTTCATAACAGTAATAAGATTTCAAAGATATTTTTTGGACTTATCATACTTATAACAAACGTATGTATTTTACTTATTATCATAAATCCTTGTTAGTGTGTGTGTGTGTGTGTAGTACCGTACTTGGAATTTCAATGTAAAAAACATATTAACAGGAAGATCATTATGTGAGTACTTGTGGCAAAAACTGGTCATATGTGGTTGGAATTAGTGCTTGTTGTCTCATTAGTTAAGGCGTTTTTTTTTTAAAGTTTAGTGAAATAGCCAATGACTGACTGCATTTTATTTTTTCATGTTGCCTAGGATATGCTTTCAGAGGCTCTTTTATGCTTTGGTGCAAGTTCTACAACCATAGATGAAGAAGACACCTTTAAGAATTCTGATGAGGTGGGTCCTCTTCAAATTTATTACATTTAACTATGAAGGCTACATGTTACATTTAATTTATTTTTGTTCCTTTCTATTGGTTTATCTCAGTCATGGATGTCAATAATGTGCTCATAAACTATTATGTTTGAATTTGTAGTCCCTGTTTACTGTCAAAGTTCTTGTATCAGACAATTGAGATATCAAACAATAATGAGAAATGAGCAATAAATGGAAGACCATGATAAAATTATTTTTTGGCTCCTCTATCTATGCCATGCTAAAAGTAGCCTCTAAGTTCACTAAATTGGATTAATTGGAGTGAATGATGCAGCAAGATGCTCTCTAACATCTTTAAATGCAATATAGCTTTGGGACTTAGGATGTTGATGTAGTCTTTTAGCAAGCATATAAAATGCAGACAGCAGTACTTGTGAGCTACAATTGTATGTAGTAGCAAATATGGTATGGGAAAAAATGAAAAAGTGAAAGATAAACAAGTAATGCAATACATTATGGAACCACAGAGAATGTATCTCTTGTGGATTATTGAACGTAATTAAAACTTTGGGTTCCATTTTATGCCGATTCCAGCGTTCATTTTGCATGTATGTTAAAATAGCAACCAGAAGTAGATTGAAGTTTTGAGATGTTTTTCTTATGTGTGATGGTGCAAATTTGTTGATACACTCACTGCTACATGATTCCTGTCAATAGTGGAAAGGAGCATAATGTGTCATTATCTTGTCCCAATTATTTGGAATTAATGGCATACGTCTTACCTGTTGAGAACAAGTGAGTTACACCCTAATCTATTGGAATTAGTAGATGAATTTGGTTGAGTCCATTTCTAGGAGTTGAGTTTGATAAAAACTGCAAGAATGAATAGTGTTATAAATGTGCAATATATATGGTGATACTGATATGTATAACTAGGAGGAGATTCACTACATCAGTGTCTATGTTGTGAATTGGCTTGACCATATATGTATGTACCATATGACAAGGAATGACTATTCAGGCTTCATTCCTGGAAATGGTTTACCTCCCCCTGTTTTAGCTTTTGATATCTATAGCAGCTTTGGTTTTACTGTCCTTTGTTTTCTCCCCACCCCCCCACCCTTTTTCTCCTGCTTGTTGTATGTCTTTTTCTTGCCCTCCTTTCCTTTCCCTTTTCATGTGTTTTTCTTTTGATAATATTCATTGATCTCTATCCTTATCCCTCTTGAGCGCTAAAGCTAAAGCCTGGTGAATGATAGGAGGGTGGTGTTTATTTGTTATGCCACAGCATGCTGACCTCCCAGCGATTTTTAGAACCAAAATTCTTGTAATTTGAAATTATATGTACATAGAAAACAGCATATGTTTGAAAAATATGAGATACTATTTCAAAAGGTGATCCAGTGTTTTTACTATATATGCTGCCACAAGTTATGCTTTACACAATCAGTAACCCAACCATGACAAGCTAATGTGCACAAATTAGATTGGCTAAACTTTAACAGGTCATTGATGACATGATCAATTGATAATACATAATAGAAGTTACAGGCATGACAAAATAAACTCATTGTTTTAAACAGTTTACTTACTAATAAATTTTTATGCAGATTTTTATCGATTCTATATTTCCTGAAGGTGAAGATGTAAATGTGTGCATTTCACATGCTGCAAATTCTATAGGCTTGAAAGAGATTCCTCATTATGAGGTTAAAATGGGTGAGCAATATGACTGGATAAAGAAAACTCAGGTTGAATTTCTTTTCATGTAATCTTTCTTGCAATATAAAGCTCATGATTATTTTTATTAATTTATAAATCACTTCTAATATGTTGATCTAGTTGCTTGCTTGTCTTGTATTCTATCTGTTTTATATATGTCATTCATGTGATGTTGCATGTTGCATTGATTTTTGTGATTAAATGAAATGGTTTTCTTTCTTTCATCTTTGTGTATCTGTAGTTGGATAAAAGTGCACTTTTACTAATGGGAAAAATCATCAAAGAGCTTTCTTGTGTGGACCAGAAGCCATTACCTTTGCATACTTATTTGCTTCTGATCATTGATGAGTTTTAGCAACAATTTTTTTTTTTCATAAGCAAGTTTTAACCACAAAATTAATCTACACATTGGTTGTTTGTGGCCTATCAAGCAACTAAAATGAAGACTAAAATTAGGCTCAGATGTACCAGATTAACTCTAAGATATGCTTCTGGAACCAATATGAGTTTTTCCACATCTGGGCCCACTTTAACACCCCTATCTCAACTCCATTATCCACCCTCTTCCAAAAGCTTGACACTTTTTGAAAAAATTCATTTATTCATAGGAAGGCAAAATGTTTTAACTTAATTTAATTCAAGGTACAAAATGACCCTGGAATAGCTCAAAATGATAAGGTTTTTTCTTTTTCCAAAATGCACTCAGGATGTTGCTCCCCTGTTGGCAGCCTTTGCATTAGCTGATCTAGGAAACATCACTAGGGTGCATAATAGTTTCTTTGATTAACTGGTGGTACAACATTTTTTTATTCTTTTTTTTTTGGGTTCAACATGGTCTTGACAATGTAGATGTACTTGCTGAGGAATTTTTTTTGACAAAACTCTCTCTTTAGCTGCACTATAACCCCAAAAATTAATTAGTAAACCTATAAGGTCAACCTAGTTTCACAACCCAAGATGTAACTTGGAGAGACAAAACCAATGGAGCTATTGTGAATTTGTGATTGCAGCATAAATCTATGATACCTTGTTGTCTTTGGTTCTGGAGAAAGTAGTAGTTATAATCTTGTTTCAGTCCACCCCATCCTACAGAAGTTTGTTGCAGAAGATGACATCTGATTGGTGGTACGATTCCACTACCTTTTCAAATTCATGATGATGTCACAGGAAAGAATTGCTTGTATTTTCTTGGTACCCTTTCCCCCTCCAAAAAAAGGAAGGGGGGGGGGGGGGGGGGGTGGAATTGTTCCACCACTAATGATTGACCACTACAATGCCTGAGTACTTATAGAAGCATTGAATGTGCCAATCACTATATAAGTATCCACACTTGCACTTAGGCTGATGTAACAACAACAAAGCCTTAGTCCCAAATTTTTTGGGTTAGTTATGGATCCTAAAGAAAATTAGTCAGGTTTGGCCACATGTATTTTTTTTCCTCTATTCTATTCTATTTGAAGCCATAGGCTCCATTCTATTCAAAATCACCTCTGATGGGCACCGTTATTTTCTCATTCTGTGCTCCCGAAATATTATGTGATGTAGGTGCATAGCCTTCCAATAGGTGATTAGGGACAATGTTATGGTTCTCACTGATGGCTTTCTTTACCACTAGCTTATAATTATTAATGGGCCTCAAAATCCTTACTGCAAGAATTAATTGCCTAGGATTATAGTTTAGGTACCTAAAATATTATATTTTGAAGTTATCTTTGAACTTAATAATTTGACTACTTTTCAATATATGGCAGGAAGACTTAAGCTAAAAGATATGCTTTTATCTTTCAGTTTTATGTTGAGTCATTGTAATCTTAGTATATTAGGAAAACATTTTTTTTAGTATATCTTGGGTGAGAAAGCAGTCTAAGATGTTCTATCGGTAAAGTATTTAGTCTGGTATTTTTTTATACATCCTTGTGAAATCCTTCTATCTTTACCACATCCAAGTCCTTAACCTCACCCCTTTCTGCATCACTTTGGCTTCTGATGGGAACTTAAATAACTATTGACTTAAGCTGTGCCTTACGTTATTGAACAATGCCCTGATAATGAACACTTTCAAATTTCAATCCATTGAATAAGAATTTCAGTTGAACTTATTCTTGATTATATTATATCAACACATTATTCAAAATTTGTTTTCCATTTTTACAGGAATCGTTTCATCCTGTTGAAGTTATTGAAGGAATTTGGGTCGTGCCTCAGTGGAGAATTCCCCCTGTATGTTTATCTTAAATCAAGTTTTGTAAAGGTTTTGATGCAATGATTGCTCACCATATATGACTACTCTGTAGCTTCTGAAAAAAATTGATAGTCATGTTGTTTTGGGGTCTATGTATAACTTTTAATTAGTGAACACCCAATCCTGCTACTAGTATATTCTGTTTCTGAATATTCAGAAAGTTCATCCAAAGCATGCAAACCCAATCACATCTTTTAAACTTTCGGCTGGAACAATCTCCTCTGTTTCGCATGGTTAACTTTAATATAAATGTTGTCATATGGGATAGTTAAAATTAGTTTTGCCTCACCTTGCAGGATGTTCAAGCAACAAATATAATTCTGAATCCTGGATTAGCATTCGGAACTGGGGAGCACCCTACTACTAAGATGTGTCTATTGCTGCTACACAGGTTAATCAAGGGGGGAGAACTTGTCTTCGACTATGGCACAGGATCTGGAGTTCTTGCAATTGCAGCTCTTAAGGTATCCAGTTCTTAATATTGTGCTTGACCCAATTAAATTAAAATGAAACACCCTTCATTGATGTTATAACGAATCTATTTAGTGTGTTTGCAGTTCTCCTCATACACATTGCTTATTACCACAATCCCATTTTTATCTTTCTACTTTCTTGGATTCTTCCCATAGTTCTCATCAATTTTTTTTTTTTTCCTTTTTTCAAACAAGTTTCTGTAAAATGATGGATTATTGATAATGCCGACTAATTCTCAAATCCAACTTTGTCATTATGACTGGGAGTGTAGTTTGGTGCTGCCTTATCAGTTGGGATTGATGTAGATCCCCAAGCAATTACTTCTGCACGTCAGAATGCTGCTCTGAACAACATCGGACCTGAGAAAATGCAACTGCACCTGGTTCCTGGCAAAACCTGTCCTTCCTCTATGGATGAAAGGATATGTGGAATTGTGGAAGAACAGGAGTCAAATGGAATGGGGATCATCTCTGAAACAGGGAAGTATGATGTGGTTATTGCTAATATTCTTCTAAATCCTCTATTAGATTTGGCAGATGATATTGTGTCTTATGCCAAGCCTGGAGCAGTCATCGGTCTCTCTGGCATTCTATCTGACCAGGTATCTTCATGGCATAGGTGATTCATTATCATGGCATGACGTGTACCTATGTGAAACTTAAGGAAATCACCTTAAGGGATAGAATAATAAAGTTATGACCAGTATGGCAAGCTCACCAAATATTTCAGTAGAAATGCTTTTCTGAACTTCTATCATCCTGGTTCTAGTTAAGTTATATATTATCTAAACCATCCTTTTATTAACACACAGAAAGCACATCATTCTAAAGCTGAAAACAAATGTCGACTAGAAGTTTGAAACACTTTTCATATTATGCATTTACTACCATTAGTATTTATTTTGTCAGCATTTATTGTGTTGATATAGTGCAGTTATGGGCTTAACAAAAATTAGAGCCAGTAATTCTTAAAGCTAGAGAAACAGGTTTCTGGAAAATGCTTCTTTGAGGGGTTCCTATGGTTTTCTTAGTCTCCAAGAGTTTATACATCATCAGCTTTTATACCATGTACCAACCTTACTTTTGTCATTGGACGAATTGGTTGCAGCAAATGCAAACCAGGGTGTTTTTGCCATTTGCAATATATACAAAAGCCCATGAGATGACAGAACATACAGTTGATGCATTCCGTCAGTGGGATAATTTGGGTTGAAATCTTACATATGAATCAGTGTCAATATAGGATCCTGGATCTGATTTTCTGATGGTTATGTATGTATTTTATGCAGCTTTCATATATTATAGAGCAATATTCACCATTCTTGGAGGGCATATCAGTGTCAGAAATAGATGGTTGGGCATGTGTGAGTGGCATTAAGAAAAGAAATCTTGCTGACAGCCGAGGGAACTTTCAGCTTGCAGAAGCATAAGTTGCTTGATTAAGAAGTTGAGCATTTCATGTGTTGATCATTGCTGTTCAATGCCAAGCTTGTGGTGTCTGGCAGATTTCTACAACCTGTGAGTTGCTACTTGATAGTTTTTCCTGAAATATGAAGGAGTGAGCATCTGCTATATCTGAGTAAAAAGGCCACCTGCTATTTTCAGCCTTTGATGTCACAATCTGACATGCAGGAATGTCTGGAATGAATGCAGTGCTCCAGGATTTGTAGCAGTGCTGGGGCAAACGGACAACCTTCATAATAGAATTTTGTGATCTACATATCAACAAACAAACAAACAAACAAAAAGTTTAAAATGTATTTTACACCCTCTAAGTTAGGAGTTGCTTCTAAACCGGCAATAAACTTTCAAAAACTTGCAATTTACACTCAACTATTACAATGATGTCAATATACACTTCTTGTTATTATCCATAACAATTTTGCCACTAACCTGCCTAAAATTGACGTCATTTTTTTATATTTTTCTTATCAAAACGACATTCTTTTTGGGTTAGTTAACCAGAAGATTTTAATGGATGTTGACTGAAGAAGCGCACCAAAGTGTAAATTGCAAGTTTTTAAAATCAAGAGACCGAATTAGAAGTGATTCCAAATTTGTGTAAATAAAATTTTAGCAAAATAAAGGTAATTATTTAAAATTTAAACCAGCAAAATAATAAAAATGTTAAGAGTTATCAGTGAATCAATGAGTAGCACTTGAGGTTGTTTTAAGCAGCATCTATGCATGTTTTTGAGTGCTGCATAGACAATCTTTGATTGTTCAGCTTGGAGCTACGATATAGTTGATGAAATACTATGAACAATTGCAACTAAAGTTGTCAATTCCTTTCCAGTAGTTATTCTGATTTGTCTATTGGAATAGAATATCTTGTTACCACTATTGTGTTTGTGTTTAGATATATTTTGTTCATAGTGGATCCCAAATCTGGAAAAAGAAGGGTTGTGGTGCATTAACAGCTAACATAAACCTCAACTATAATCTCAATTCCTCGTCACTTTTACTCTCATGGGAAAGGTGTCTTCCACCTTAACTCTAATTTTCGATGCACATTGTACCCAGTGAATTTCGAATGCAGAAACTCGGTTCACCTGAAATCCTTTTATTTTTCCCATATATGAAAATAACATAATTGATTTCTTTACAATAAGTTTCAACAAAATGGTCATTACGAACATTAGTTTTTGTAACTAAGTTCTCTATGTTGCATCAATCACCGAGATGGGAGATTAAAAAGAATATTGCATACACCAAGCCATTCCAAATTGAAAGCTAGACGAGCATGAAGATAAACACGTCCCCAAGAAGTATAGCTATACAATAATAACAACAAAGCTTCAGTCCCAATTTTCTTCTTGAGATCATTTATAGATCTTAGTAGATTAGTTCAAGTTAGCAACCTATATTCTTTTTCTTTATTCTATTTTATTCGAAGTCACAATCTATGTCTCTTATTTAATTAATGTTAGGGGCATGCATTCAACTCACCAACTTGACAAAATTGACCCAACCAGACACCTTGGGATGAATTTTTGTGGGCTTGTGGGTTGGATTGAGGGCCAAAATGGCCCATTAGCATGTTTTTTTGAACTATTTAGCAACAGAGCACTGTTTCGGAACTATATAGCAATATACCACTTTTTCTGGTACTCGAGCTTGGTGAGCTCGAGTACCATGTTTTTTTAATCCACTGTCGCCCCATATTCAAGGAGCCCTATAGTGGCGTTTTTAAGCCCTATAGTGGCGTTTTCGGGCCCTATAGCAGCGTTTTTAAGC
Organism: Quercus robur; assembly: GCF_932294415.1. Classification (NCBI taxonomy): domain Eukaryota; kingdom Viridiplantae; phylum Streptophyta; class Magnoliopsida; order Fagales; family Fagaceae; genus Quercus; species Quercus robur. The sequence goes on from NC_065541.1 coordinate 24,149,112, forward strand.
CCCCATACCAAGTTAAGGGGCCTTATAGTGACGTTTTCGAGCCCTATAGCGGCGTTTTTCTGCAAATTTTTTTTTATAAGTCCCCATAACAGGTTCAAGGGGCCCTATAGTGGCGTTTTTAAGCCCTATAGTGACGTTTTTGGGCCCTATAGCGGCGTTTTCCTGCAAAATTTTTTTATAAGTCCCCATAACAGGTTCAAGGGGCCCTATAGTGGCGTTTTTAAGCCCTATAGTGACGTTTTCGGGCCCTATAACGGCGTTTTTTTTTTTTGAGAAGATGTTTGACCAGTAAAAAACATGGTACTCGAGCTCACCAAGCTCGAGTACCAGAAAAAGTGGTATATTGCTATATAGTTCCGAAATAGTGCTCTGTTGCTAAATAGTTCAAAAAAACATGCTAATGGGCCATTTTGGCCTTGGATTGAGTGTAATTTAAATTTGAGCCTCAGGTTGGGTCAAGTGGGGGTTGATAGTTTTCCAACCCATTTGACCCTTACTCGATCCACCATATATATTATTTTATCTTATTATTTGTATTTTAATTATTAGTTTGATTTATTTTGGTATTTTGAGAATTAGCGTTGATGAATTTGGAAATTTAGAATATAATATATACATGTTATGTAATTATAATATTTATTGGAAAAAAAAATTGGTTAAACAATTTATGAAAGCCCAAATTGTTTTAAGACATGAAACATATAAGTACAACCTAGCTACTTAATCCCAACTCATGTGGGTTGGATTGGGTTAGATTGGGAATTTCTCAACCATACAATGATGGTTTAGGTTGAAACATGGTTTTAAAAACTGGACCTGAGGCAAAACTGGATTTGCCTTTGGTTCTCGGTTTTTATTGGTTTTTCCCAGTTTTTACCGGCTCCTCGATTGAATTGGTTGAATCGGTTGGTCTAGTCCAGTTTTTAAAATAGTGGGTTGAAAAAACCCCTCCAATCCAACCTATGCACATCCATAATTAACATATTCTTTTTTTACTATTTCAACTAATGTTATATTTTTTAGTACTTATTAGGTGAAATGGTACTCCCTTCTTTGTCATTCAGGTGAACCCCACTAATTAAATTAATGGTGGGATCTACTATGAATGTTAAAGAAAGAAGTACCATGTCACCATACTCTAGGAGTATCTAATATTTTATCCCTTTTTTTTTTTGTCTTCTTTTTACATTTTTTCATTCCCTTAACTTGAATCAAGTCACTCTTTCTTACTAGTATATTAACTACTCCTATGAACATTACTGAAAGCTCGATGTAACAAATACAAGAGCTAGTTTAGACCCCCCAATTTTAAAAATTACGGCTGGATTGCTTTTAATCTACTCAATTAAATGTGGAACAAGAGTAATCAATGTGCAATCAACCAGGACTACTACCTAGTGCATGGGCATACATAATTTACAATTAAGTAATAAACACAACTAGTAAAGGGAAGAAAGAAGCGAACATAAGATAACATCGCTATGTGTTATCGAAGAGGAAAACCAAAGTGCTTGGCATAAAAATCTCTCCACGGCCCTCCAAGCCGAATCGATCCACTAGTAAATAAGTTGGAGTACAAGGATTACAAAATAGACCCTCCAAGCCTAGTCTACCCTCTATACTTAGACCCTTCAAGTTTTAGCTACCAACGGACTTCACCAAGCCTTGTCTTCACTAGCTTTCTGGATCCTGCAATTATCCCCAATTGCATCCACCATATATTGGCACGACCCAATGCTTCCTAAATGCTTCAAATAAACGCACAACACTCTGAATGTGTGTGGTTTGTGTTTGGGCTAAGAGCCTCTAAAAGGATACGGAATTAGAGAGGGAAGAGAGTAAAGAAAACTAAGAGAAATGTGTAGAGAATTGTAGGTAAGCAATCTCTGACTCTCCAATGGATTTCTAGGGTTTTCTCTTCGAAACTCTTCTTACTATTTCATGGGTGATTAGGGCTTTTATAGTGTGGATAAATAAATGAGGAAAGCACTCACATACAACTGTCCGCGCATCTTGCGAGTTGGCCAAGTTGCGAGCCACTCGTGAAATACCTCTGACACTTGAGTCTTTTGATCTTCCAAAATGTGCTCCTCACGTGGCCTTTTGTGGGTTGCACCACTTGCGAGTCAATCGCGAAATACCCTGTTCTTAGGAATGGCAGCGGGTCAGGTTCGGAGTAGGTTTCTTTATCCCTGTCACCCAACCTGTCACCCACCCTCCACTACCCAAACCCTCCTTGTTAACTAAATGATTTTTTTTTGCCCCTATACCTGCCCCTATTGGCCCCTTTGGGGCGCTGCCCCACCCTGCCATGCCTTTCAGAAACCAAAGATAACAAAAACATCATACAACCCAGGTTATGATGATTGACTAAAAGAATATAAGATGAATTAGAATCGAAGCCAATAAAATAAATATGAGAGAGTAAATGAACCCGAAAAAAAAAAAAAAAAAATGGAGAACGAACCCAAGTCAGTGAGAGTGAGTCATGGTGGTCGGTGATAGAGGGGGGCGGTTGCCGCTGGCGTTAACGGTAAGGTGGAGACGCAAGGAGGAGCGAGCGGTTGAGTGAGAGTGAGAGTGAGGTTGTGAGGGTGGGTGAGAGTGATTGAATGAGAGTGAGGGCTTAAGGGGGGTGGCTAAGAGAGATTGAAATTAAGATAAGTTAGGGTTTGGAAAATAGGAATAATTAGTGATATATACACACACACACACACATACTTAGGGTATTTTAGTAATATTGCACGTATACGAGTCGGGTTCGGGGCAGGTATGCCTAATACTCGCACCCACCCTAAACCCATATATGGGTTGGATTTTTAAAACTCAAACCAACTCCTATTGTTTCATGGGTCGATTAAAACCTGCCCCATTAGGGTCAGGTACCCACAAGTCGGATAATTTTTGCCATTCCTACCAATTCTTCAGCAATTTCCACATTGAACCCATTACATTTAATCTCACAAACATATAGGTAAATGATTGAAGAATTATAATCAAATTTGACACGGAATTAAAGCCAACAAAATTGAATTGAAAATCACAACTTTACAATTACCAAACTCATCTTAAGCAACTTTCCCTTATCTTTTCATCAATAAGGATCTCTCTTATTTTTAAGCGAATTTTCTCATTTTGAATGCTACTTTTTTGTGTATTTTCACTAGTCTATCTTAACATTCTCATTTTAACTATACTTATTTTATGAATATGTTGCTTTTTAACAGATCAACAATTAGTACCAAAGAGCATAGGTGGTCTTATAGCAATCTTATAAACAATTTCCTTTTAACTTAATAGGTATTCTACAATTACACAATACTACTAATGTACTTCTCTACTTCATTAACCCTATTCTCATATGAATCAAATCATCTTTGGTATCTCCACTTTATCAAATCAAATACAAAATTAATGCATCATTAATCATAGGGTTGTCATTTGGGAAATATTTAATTGGATAAATTACAAATTGCACACTTTAATTTTGCCTAAAATTTAATTCAGCCAATTAACTTCACTTTTATTCAATTCAGTCCTTTAAGTTTCAAATTTGTTCACTTTAGTCCTCTCATTTGTTTCTATCATAATTAAGTCGTTAAGGATCTTAACAACAACTTAGTATTGTATTGAACAAAATCGAAAATTAATACCATCAGAGACTAACAGAAGGACTAAATTGAACAAAATTGAAAGTTAGATAATTGAATTGAGTGAAAGTGAAGTTTAGAAAATTGAATTGAATTTTAAGTAAAATTAGAGGTTGCAATTGCAATTTAGCCTATTTAATTCCACTTAGAATCCAACTGGAATTATGAAGTACTGATCCCATTGCCAATGAGTCATGAATTCTTCCCTAAGCTTTTGCCTTTTTTTGATAGGTAATAAGAGTTTTGTTGATAAGAAAAGAACAATGTGTTTACAATTGTAAACTCACTGCACTTGAAACAAATATAATCAAATCAAAAGGAAAGTCTAATAGAGATACGAAATTTGGACAAGGAAATACAAAGCGTAAGATCCTAAATACAAGACCACAAAGTCTAGCTAGCAAAGTCTTCAACAAATCTATAGATCTCTCAATATCCTCAAAAGTTCGGGCATTGCGTTCCTTCCATTCTAACCACATAAGACATGTTGGTACCATAATCCAAACATTTGAAGAATAAGTTCCCAACCAATTCCTCCAAGCAAAAAAGAAGAGATACAACTGTATACGGCATCACCCATATTAGCAAATTCTAACCCATCAAACTCCCTTTCAAGTGAAAACTGATCAGACTCATCCATACTAGCAAATTTTAACCCATCAACAGTGGGCCTCCAAGATTTAGGTTCCTGATATAAACTCTTATAAAAACTCACCACTTGATCTTGAATATCTAACTCATCTTCATACATAATGCCATCAACCACCACACCCCTTAAGGTATGAATTGGCAAGCTAATGAAAAAACCCAGTGTTATAATCCCCCTCTTTTAAGAACAAAGCCTTTGATTTTTGCCTCTAAGAAATCTCCTCCAAGGAAGCTAAAAACTTGATATTTGCCTTGATCTCTGTTTTTCTTGTTTTATCTACCATAGATAGCACTTGCATCCCTTCTCTTATATCAAGATCCAATAACTCAGAAAACAAACATGTTTTTCTAAAATGCACATCCCCAAAATCATTTTTATTCCAATACTTTAAGTCTCCTTTAAGAGCCTTGAAATTACATGCTTGAACATTACTAGGGGGCCCCACAAGATGATATCCCTTCCATCAACACCAAACTTGATCCACAAAACCCTCTGCTTTAAGTCACATATTCTTAAACTTAAAGGAACTCTTCCCCCTCGCCATGTCACCTGCCTCTACGAGAAGAGGACAATGATCTGAAACCATACGAAGGAGAGGCCTTTAAATCACATCTAAGAAATGGTCCTCCCAGTCAACTAAAACCAAAACACTATCTATTTGAGATATAGAAGGATTCACAGAGTCTCTAAACCATGTATACTTACCCTCGACCAAAGGTAGATCAACCATAAAATTCCTCTCGATAAAATCTAAGAATTTGGACATGGCTGAACTAAACGAAGTACAACCAAGTTGCTCTGCCGGATATCTAATAATGTTGAAATCACCAAAGACACACCAAGCCAAACTCCATCTCGCTCTCACACTATCAAGCTTTGCCCATAAAGCATCCCTAAGACTGGCATTAGTTGGGCCATACACTCCCATACATAACCAAACAAAACCATCTACCACACCCTTCAACAAGACAAAAACAAAAAAGCTACCCACCACACAATCAATTTTCTCATACACCTTTGTGTCCTAGGTCATGAGAACTCCTCTTGCTGTGTGAACAGCATCCAAAGCTACCCAATCTACAAAAAGGCTGCCCCAAAGACCTTTCACAACAAAAGAATTGGTACAGTCCAATTTGGTTTCTTGAAAACATGCTACATCACACTTCCATTCCTTGAGTAAATTCTTCACAATATCCTTCTTATGAGGACCAACCCACTTAAATTCACAACCTCTCTAGTTCATCTACCAAATTGCCATAATAATTAACTATAGAAACTAAATTCCGTAATTCCCTCATACCTTTTTTAGATGAAGAAGTAGTGCGGCGAAGACTACCTACAACAGCTTGTTTCTCCCACACTTTCTCAAGTCGTTGAAAGAAATCAACACACTGCCTCTCACAGGAATCAAAGGGAAACCCACCCACTTACTGAAGCCCTTAACCATCTTACTTACCCAAACTAAAGGCTCCTAGTCATCCTCCATAGAAATGTCATTTAGGTCACCTTCCTTTGTCATTAAAATCAAACCCCCATTAGGATCCCATTGAGCCGGAGGTACAAATTCCAGCAACTTTTGATCATCCTCATCCTTATTTGACCCAGTGGGATTGACCCAATTCAACAACAAATTCTCTTCTTTGAAAGTATCAGAAACCAACTCAGAAAGAGGAGAGAAACGATTTTGTTCTAACAAAGATGGATGGAAATGCATATTGGAAGACATCGAATGCGTCGTCGGACATCCCACAATTAAAGAATCCACAGGATTAGTGAAGCTGGATTGTCCATCGAAGTTTGAAACACGCAAATCCTTCCCCCACTGATTGGACAGTCCATCACTGGGACATCAGCAACTAAGACAGTAGGAAAAACCCCCCACCTCAGCGCTGTTGCATGGAGAGTCCACCAAACGAAAACTTGTAACCACAACCACAGCAGGACCCTCGTTGGATCTTGAAAAATCCATTCCCATCTTGCTGGTACTAGGAGCCACCAGCAGTGACTTCTCAGCAAAGTTGTGGGAGCCCGAACCTTCACCCATCTCGCATGATCATGAAAGGCTTTGTGTTTTCATGTGATTTAAGGCACTAGACTGTAACGGCTGGGTTTTGGCCACATGGGCATGTTGGGCTTGCGTAATAGGCCCAAGCCCAGTAGTTGATAAAACGTCCTTAATGGCTTTGGGTTGAACAAAATTAGCCCACTTCACCAATCGTTGGCCATTACCTTCAAGGTTAGCAGAAATTTTTAAAGAAAAATGGCCTGAATCCACTTAAAATAAAATACACGCATTCGCTAGATACGAGGTGAGTTGGAATATTTGTTTTTTGAATTAAATCAAATTCCTCAAATCTCTCCTTCTGATTTAAATTGCCAGAAAGTTTTGGAAACTACTTTTCCAAACCTAAATCACTTCCTAATTTGATGTGCCTATTAATTTCTTTCCAATCATGGTTCCTTGAATTACTGGTGGATTTTACAGACCCAAGACCACCGACAACCACCCCCTTTCCTGGCCTAGGAATTGGTTTTCCCAAGAAAATATCACGCAACTTCCTTCCAAGAAAAGCCTAGCCACCCTTATGAAATCCTTTTGGGACACGCAAACAACCGCGTCTTGCCCTATTATGATACTTAGATATTTCCACAAAAAAAAAAAAAAAAAAAAAAAAAAAAAAAAAAAAAAACACCCTTATTCCACCTACTAGAACACTCCAAAATTTTATAATTCTCATGAAACCGTTTGAAAAAATGTTGCTCAAAAATCCCAACTACATAACTCTACCAAGCATGCAATGGTCCAATCCAAACCCAATCTACCAACCCGAATAGAGCCATGATGCTTGCCCCGTTTTTCAGTGATGGAATAAGAATCCATACAACCTCCATCAAAAGCCAAGAAGAAGGCCTTTGTGTCCATACGAAAAGAAAAAGAAAAAGAAGCAAAACTCCCCCATCCCCCAGGTGAAGGAGAAGGCCTAGCTTGTGAAATATGGGACTTGAGTTTAGGTAAGGGCTGCAACATAGGAGGATTAAGGTTCTTGATGGGTAGGGATGGTTGAGTCGGTGTATGTACTGACCAAATTGACTTGGCCAATAGCAAGGTTGTTGGAGAGGGATAGGATTTGTAGGGAAGAAATAATGTGGGATGTGGGGAAACAATTTGGGGTAGCGAAAGGTGGAAAGGCTTGTGCATTAGGTAGTGGAAGGTGTTGTGGGAAAGAGGAAAGAAGTGGTGGTGGTGGGAGTTGTAAAGGATGTGGCTGAGGGAGAGGGTGGGGTGGAAAAGGCAGGGTGGGAGCACTGGGTGCACTCATACCAGAATCACGCACTCTTCATGGATATGAATGATTACGTGATAACAAGAAATCACAGCTCAACAAATATATAAAACATGTTACTGTAAAGAGCTAAACAACAACCTTGCTGTTTTCATTCTAAGAAAATATGCTGTTTTTGCACGCTTCTATATGAGTAAAATAATTTTATTCAAAAGAGAGAGAGATCAAATCTACAATGTGTTCATTCAAGTCACTCATAAAAAAACAAACTAAAATTGAAGATTTCATAGATCTATGAACTCTATATAAGAGAAAGCAGTGATGCTACCCAAGGTAACCATCCAACCATATAAAGATCACAACAAATATAGTTTAATAAAATGATTACGGAGCTCGACATCATCAAGATTGAAACCCACACACTTGGCAATACAAGATTTTACCATTGGGTCATTAAGATGACCACAGGAGGCACATTAGTGAACTGATTAATGATCATTAAATAAATATTTCACCAAAAATTTCTTCGCTTATGAAGGCTTCAGAAGCTGCAATATATATATATATATATATATATATTTTTATCAGCAAGATGCCTTCTTCATTGAAGCAAGCAAGATGACCATCACCTGGGGCTTTAAAGCTCTCAGAAAAGTGCACCCTATTTGCAGATTCTAACATCAGCGCTTTAGTTGCCTTCTAGCCAAAGCAGAGGCTTTCTTAGGGATGTAAACCTTGTAGCTCACCTGCACAAAAATATTTAGACCTTATTAAACTATAAAAATTGTACAGTTACAGGATACTTCCTTGGAGAGTAAAGAATAACGTAAGTTAGATTGAAAAACCTACCTGCACCATTTCACCACCCCGCATCACAGTCATTGTCTTCTGCTCAAACTGTGAGCCCTCTGTAGCCTCCCCTTGTGGTTTATTTGAACTATTCTCAGCTAATATGGAATTACCACTAGAAGATGACTTGGGAGCAGCAGAACCACTTGCTTTTTTAATGTCTTCATCGCTATTATTGCTACTTGGCCTCACAGTTTGAGCAGGTTCAGCAGCACTCTTACCTAAAGTCTTCCCAGCAACTGACACATTTGCCAGATGAGATTCCCCTGAAGTGGGTGTTTGCTTCAGAGTGGAGTGAGTTTTAAATGAATTTTGCCTTGCTAATGGTGTAACCAACTTTGGTCTGGCAATTACAGAACCAACAGCTGAATTGACATTTTCATGGGGCTTCTCAGCAATAGCCACCTGATCAGGTGCACAAGGATATTCCTGCTCAGCAGACCCAGATTTGTGGCCCACATCCTTCCCATCTGGAATCTTTTCGTCATTTCGTAAAGGAAAGTTGGAAAGTCTCCTCAGTGCAGGCACTCTGATCTCTCTTACTTCTCCAGTTGCATCTTGCAATTTAGCATCATGCTCCTTGGGGGACTTTGTACCAACAATTTTAGCACCATCTCTCCTCAGTGCAGGCACTCTGATCTCTCTTACTTCTTTGGTTGTACCTTTCAATTTAGCATCATCCTCCTGGGGGGGATTTGTACCGACAATTTTAGCACCATCCTCCTTAGGGAGATTAATTTGAACCAATTCAGCTTCTGCAGTGGGTGGTTGCTTCACATCATCATCATTTTTATATTTCTTACTGGCAGGAGTATTTGCATTTGTTTGGAGCCCTCCTCGAAACTTTATTAAATTTTCCAAAGCCCTTTGTCTTAAAATTGATTCCATATTGTCACCATTCGCATGACCAGAAACCTCGGCCACTTTTCCTTTTACACCATCATTTCTCCCAACCCCACTGCTGCTAGGATTGCATCCATTGTATTGATTCTCAATGTCCTTGCCACTTTCTGTAAGTTCAGAGATTCTGATGTTAGAAATTACAGGTTCTTCTCCCTTCTCATTGTCTACCCTCATTTTCTTCGCAGCTGCAACATTTGACTGATGATCTAGCTCCCTCTTATATCCCCCATCATTACTATCATTGCTTCTGCACGAAGGGTAATCATCATTGTCATATACAATCTCCTCTTTATACTCATCCTTATTTGACACCCTGTCTTCATTTTCCTCTTCCATTACTGTAATAACTGATCTCAGACGCTTCGAATTGTTCTCACCTGTCTTTTTCTCCTCACTTGGGTATTTGTAACTTTCAATACTCTGACTGCATGAAGAACAACTCCTTGATCTATATCTAATCCTTTTAGTTCCACTTCTAACCTTCTCCACTTTCTTTTTCTCTTTCTCTCTTCTTTCAGACCGGCCTCTATGTCTCTCAAACTCTCTCTCATGACTGCTAGTACTCCTGACCTGACACATTGAGCAGCTGCACGACCCACTACCTATGGAACTTACACTAGCTTCTCTCCTAGGCTTCTTCTTCTTGTGGGTCTTCCTCCCAACCTCAGAGCTCTCCTTTCTCTTTGACCCAATTTTCTTCCTCACACGAGTAGACTCCTCGCTACTCTCACGCCTACGAGAATGCCCTCGAGTCCTTTTCGTATTCTCCTCACCACTTTCAGAGCTATAAGAGCGCCTTTGAGCCCTCTTCTTGCTACCTTTCACATCTTTCCGAGTACGAGAACGAGCCCTTCTACTTTTATAATCATCCTCAGAACTAGAACATGAAACTGATACAGAAATCTTCGAATCATCTTCTTCCGACGAAAGAGAATCGTCACGGCGGCGAAGCTTCTTGGATTTATTATATTTCTTAACCCTCCTACTCTTACTTCCCTTCCTTGTTCGACCCTACACCAGTGACATTCACGTGCATACATACATTAGTTGCCATTATGAACACAAAATTCAAAGACCCATAAACAGATACACAAATAAACTAAATCAAAAATACAAATTTTATTTATTTTTTCCTTTTTCCCATAAATTAGGATCTCAAAAACAAAACTTAACCACAATATTCTTAATCCATCCACTCATCTCAACAGAGTTTAAATACTATAATTTTATATATATATGGGGACCCAGTAAACAAAAAGAAGCCTAAGTTTCAGTACCTAGATTTTCTTTTCTTTTAGAGAATTTTCCCAAGAACCATAATAAAGGTTAGTCTTTTACAGTTCAAAAAAACGGAAAGGTAAAACAGAAAATCGAAGAACAAAGTTTTTACGTAAACATAAATAAATTTAGAGAGAAAGTAAAAACCTGAGAGGAATTCTTGGAGCGTTTTTTCTTGGAAGAAGAAGAGGATTTTCCCATCTGGATCACTTACCTTACCTGCAAGTCTGCAACAATCAAAATTACATATAAAACAAAGAAAAACCAAAAACGTTAAGAGTTAGACGATTAAAAAAAAAAAAGTCGGGATTGAAGGAAGGTTTAAGGGAATCGGAAATCGCAGAGTATAAAATTGAAGGCAGTGCTCCTCCACTCTTTAGATTTAAGAACGGACCTAGTTTTGAGTTTGGACCCCCAACGCTCTTTTCCTTTTATACCTTTCACAAAACCATTTGTGTTCACGTGTCTCTCTTTATACGGAGTCTATCTTTTTGGCTAAATTACAAATCATTCTCTCTATAAATAGGAATGACCATTTATAGGATGTTTTGTACATGCACTTAAAAATTGAAAATATGTGTTTAAAAATATATGTGAAAATACATGTGGTGTGTGGAAATATGTGTAGGTAAAAAAGTGTAAAAAATACGTGTAATATTGTTTAAAAACTGAAAACATGTATTTGAGTGGAGTACCAAAACAGAGACTTAAATTTGGAAAAATTACATTTTACTACCTTAAACTATACACCAGATTACATTTTGCTCCCTAAACTATTCGAATGCACGCTTTGCACCCTAAACTATAATCTTTATTATACTTTGCACTCTAATGTTAGTCTTACCTAGGAATGGTCATGGGTAGGGTATGGATCGGGTATACCCATACCCTACCCGAAAAGTTTGCCCATGAATACTCGAATATTAATACCAATTAGTATTGATAGAGAAGCGGAAAATAATCCATCTCCAGCTCGTCCAAAGGGTTCGTCCAGAGCCTACAGCGCAGATTGATCCAAGAGTCAACCCAGAAGAAGGAGAGACGTCCATTAAATAATAGCACCACTCCATAAGTTTAAGTCTCCCAAGGACGAAAAGATCGTCCATGAGGTTCGTCCATGAGAAGTCGTCAAATATCCTTGGACGACTAAACCACCCTACACCAGACGGACGAACCCTCAACACTTAGACTTTCAGCAACCCTCAACTATCTCGACAAACCCTTCGAATAAATTAACCTCCATTTAGCAGTTACCATTTTATATCCGTTGAGGGAGGTTACTCCGGAGTTGTTGGATTCCACAAAACCTGGGGAGGTTATCGAACAAATAACCGCCCCTGGCTCCCTATATAAGAGACCGGTCTGGACCCGACAGAGGTAAGTCTTTTCTCTCAGACACATTTCCAAAACACTTGGAACTTATTCTTCTACAAATCTAACTTCGCCATCGGAGGGGGTTCGACCGGTCTTCTCCGGTCTCCTCTTTTGATCGCATTCTCTTCCTTGCAGGCCATCAACCGCTTGAACAGCCCACCGAAGCCAGGCCATTCTACCTTACTGATTTCGAACATTATCAGTTGGCACCGTCTGTGGGAAACGAAGGTTGTTTTGCGACTTTCTTTTCCGCGACAAAAAGGTTAGGATGGTCAGGACCAGGTCGAGGGCTACTAGCCCTGGCCGTCAGGGAAGCAGAGGCGCTTCAAGTGATCCTCAGCGTGATCGCCAATCCGCACCAGTCATGCAAACGTCTTCCGTTCAAAATATGCAATCCATGGCGGCTGCAATGGCGGAATTGACTCGCCAAAACCAGGAGTTAAGGATGGAGATCACTCACAGGAGACAGACACGTGAGGAGCATGCAGGGCAGACGCAAGGCCATGGTGACACACAGAATACTGAGATTGGAAGTCAGTTTAGAGGCACCACTTCACGGACAGTGCCACACCTGAAAGAGGAGATGGACCAAATGAAGAAAGTCATGGAGGAGATGAAGGAGAACATGAGAAGAACGAATCCTATAGAGGATTTGGTCCACAGGACTGACTCTCCTTTTACGGCTTCCATCAATGGCCACCCTCTACCATCAAAGTTCAAACTACCTTCCCTGGACTCGTATGACGGGACGCGTGACCCCTTCGATCACATTGCAACATTCAAGACAACAATGCACCTTCAGGGGGTCCCTGATGAAATCATGTGTCGAGCCTTCCCTACTACCCTTAAAGGCCCGGCACGGGTTTGGTTCAGTAAAATCCCCCCAAGTTCCGTAAGTTCTTTCGAAGAGTTAAGCAAATTGTTTGTTAACAATTTCATCGGGGGACAGAGGCACAAGCGCTCTTCGTCCAGCTTGCTGACCATAGAACAAGGGGAGAATGAAAGCCTGCGGTCATTCATCACTCGCTTCAACAGAGAAGCCCTTAGTGTGGACGAGGTGGACGACAAGCTTCTACTGGCAGCCTTCCACAACGGGATTAATTCGGATTTATTTATCCACAAGCTATATGAGAAGGAGCCTCAAACCATGGCCGAGCTCGTCCATTCGGCTCAGAACTTCATGAATGCAGAAGATGCAATCATAGCCAAGAAGAGGAAAAGAGCTGAAAGGATGGAAGCGCACCCAGCTCGACACTCAGAACAAGCCCCACGTCCAAAGAAGGGACGGACGGAAGATAGGAAGGAACGGGATAGCAGGAAGACAGGTCCCTCGGGAAGAAGCCAGAACTATACGCCCCTAAATGCTCCACTTAATCAGGTGCTCATGCAAATCAAAGACGATCCTGCTTTAAAATGGCCAGAGAAGATGAAAGGGGATCCCAACAAGCGCAATAAGAACAAATATTGCCGCTTTCACAGGGACCATGGGCATGACACGGATGAATGTTATGACCTAAAACAGCAAATAGAGAACCTTATCAGACAAGGAAAGTTGAAGCACTTTGTTGGAAGGGATCGTACAGATGAGAAGCTGAAAGGCAAAATGGAGGAGTCATCCCGGCCCCCACTAGGAGAAATAAGGATTATCGTTGGAGGGAACTCGACGGGGCAATCTTCCAAGTCAAAGAAGACGTATCTCAAAGCGGTACAAAGCGTCCAGCTCTCTGGACGAACACCAAGGACGAGATCAATGGACGAGCCAACCATTTCCTTCACCGACGAAGATGCTGAGAGGATCCATCACCCGCATGATGATGCGATCGTCATTACACTGCTCATTGCAGATTATACAACCAGGAGAGTGTTAGTTGACAACGGAAGTTCAGCAGACATATTGTACTACCCCGCCTTCCAACAGATGAGGCTTGGACGAGATCAACTTCGTCCAGCATGCTCGCCACTGATAGGATTTGGAGGAATGAAGGTGCAGCCTGTGGGTACCATTACATTACCAGTTGTGGTAGGGTCATACCCGCAACAGATAACCAAGGAAATCAATTTCCTTGTGGTAGATTGTGCATCTTCATACAACACCATTATTGGAAGACCCACTCTTAATAGTTGGAAGGCGGTAACTTCGACCTACCATCTATCAGTCAAATTCCCTACGGAGTACGGGATAGGACAAGCACAAGGAGATCAGTTGGCAGCTAGAGAATGCTACTTAGCCATGATGGCTTTGGACGAACAGGTGCAGACAATGAGCATCGAGGAAAGAAGAGTTATTGCAGAGCCCACGGAAGTGTTGGAAGATGTTCTCTTGCAAGAAAATGATCCAGAGAAATTTACCAGAATTGGAACATGTATGAAGGAGAAGGCAAGAGAAGACCTCATCCAGTTCCTGAGAAAAAGTATCGACGTTTTTGCATGGAGTCACGACGACATGCCAGGAATCGACCCAAGTGTGATCACTCATCGGTTGAATGTATACCCCTTTTTTAAGCCCATCCGTCAGAAGAAGAGGGTATTCGCTCCCGAGAGGGACAAAGCAATCAAGGAAGAGGTTCAAAAACTGACCACAGCAAAGTTCATCAAGGAAGTCTATTACCCGGATTGGTTAGCCAATGTGGTGATGGTGAAGAAAGCTAATGGAAAGTGGAGAATGTGCGTAGACTTCACGGACTTGAATAAAGCATGTCCCAAGGATAGTTATCCTCTACCACGCATTGATCAATTGGTGGACTCTACTGCTGGCCATCAGTTGCTGAGTTTCATGGATGCCTTCTCAGGATATAATCAAATCAGGATGGATGAAGCTGATCAGGAGAAAACTTCCTTCATTACCAGCCAAGGCTTGTTTTGCTACAAAGTAATGCCCTTCGGCTTGAAGAACGCAGGGGCAACTTATCAGAGGTTAGTGAATCACATGTTTCGTCCACAGATAGGACGGAATGTGGAGGTTTATGTCGACGACATGCTTGTGAAGAGCATAGACGAGGGAAGCCATCTAGATGACCTACAGGAAACCTTCGAAACACTTCGGCGATATAAGATGAAGTTGAACCCAAGCAAGTGTGCATTCGGAGTGTCGTCGGGAAAGTTTCTGGGGTTCATGGTCTCGCAAAGAGGAATTGAAGCAAATCCGGATAAGATCCAGGCTATATTGAACATGGAGCCACCGAAGAGCATCAAGGAAGTCCAATCCCTCACAGGACGAGTTGCCGCTTTGAACAGGTTTGTTTCAAAAGCCACAGATAAGTGTTTACCTTTCTTTAAAGTCCTCAGGAAGGCATTTGAGTGGACGGACGAATGCCAAAGGGCCTTCCAAGACCTGAAAGATTATCTTACAACGGCCCCATTATTAAGTCCATCTGTGCAAGGAGAAGAACTGTACCTATACTTAGCGGTGTCCCCACATGCCGTAAGTTCAGCTTTAATCAGAGAGGAAGGGAAAATACAAAAGCCGGTGTACTACACTAGCCGGGCACTCAGAGGAGCAGAGGGAAGATATCCGCTCATGGAGAAATTGGCTTTCGCACTAATAACGGCTTCTAGGAAGTTAAGACATTACTTCCAAGTTCATATCATTAATGTCATGACGGACCATCCGCTTAAGAAGGCAATGAACAAGCTGGAAGCCGCAGGACGACTCGTTCAATGGGCAGTTGAACTTAGTGAATTCGACATTCGGTATCAACCGAGAAGTGCAATAAAGGCTCAAGCCTTGGCAGATTTCATTGCGGAGTTCACTCCATGTTATGAAGACCTGGGGGAAGGCGATGACAACAACAAATGGGTCGTCCATGTTGATGGATCGTCTACATTATATGCAGGAGGAATAGGAATTGTTTTGCAGTCGCCAGAAGGGGACAAATTGAAATACAAGGCCCGTCTGCAATACCAGACTACTAACAATGAAGCGGAGTATGAAGCCCTTTTAAAGGGGTTGGAACTGGCCAAGTCCGTAGAAGCAGACTCAATACTTGTCCTGGGAGATTCTCAACTGGTCATAGGCCAAGTCAATGGGACATGTGAAGCCAAGGAAGACAGAATGAAGAAATATCTAAGGAAGGTAGTACGCCTTGTGAAGAAGTTCAAAAAGGCAGATTTTGTTCAAATCCCAAGGGAAGAGAATGTGGAGGCAGATACTCTGGCGAAGGAAGCATCTGCGAATGAGGCCTTGGACGAGATGAATGATGTACACTACATGCCAAGCATAGACCTTCCAGAACTGATGCAGATAGAGGGAGAAGGAAATTGGATGACCCCGATAGTGTCATACTTAAAGGACGGAATGCTTCCAGAAGAGAAGGATGAAGCTAGAAAGCTCAGGGTCAAGTCAGCAAGGTATGTGCTTATGGACGAGGTGTTATATAAGAGAGGTTTTTCCCAGCCTCTCTTAAGATGTTTGGCTCCAGACGAGGCAAATTACATGTTGAGGGAAGTTCACAAAGGAGCATGCGGGAACCATTCGGGAGCCAGATCACTCGTCCATAAAGTCATCCGAAGTGGATTCTATTGGCCAACCATCCAAGCTGACGCTAAAGCATATGTCAAAGTCTGTGATCAATGCCAACGCTTTAGTAACATTCCCAGACAGCCAGCAGAATATCTCACGCCAATGATGGCCCCTTGGCCTTTCGCACAATGGGGACTAGATATTTTGGGGCCCTTTCCGACTGGAACTCGGCAAATGAAATTTCTGGTGGTGGGAATAGATTACTTCACGAAATGGGTGGAAGCCGAACCCTTAGCCAAAATTACACAGCAGAATGTCAAGAACTTCGTCTGGAAGAACATTGTATGCAGATTCGGAGTACCTAGAGTACTAGTGTCTGACAATGGACGAC
The DNA here is from genome assembly GCF_932294415.1 of Quercus robur. Lineage (NCBI taxonomy): Eukaryota > Viridiplantae > Streptophyta > Magnoliopsida > Fagales > Fagaceae > Quercus > Quercus robur. The sequence continues at coordinate 24,165,949 of NC_065541.1, forward strand.
AGTTTGACAACACACCCTTCAGGGAATTTTGTGAACAGCTTGGAATGAAGAACCATTACTCCTCACCCTCCCATCCACAGGCCAATGGCCAGGCAGAAGTAGCGAACCGATCCTTGCTAAAGATCATCAAGACTCGGCTCGAAGGGGCAAAGGGGATATGGCCGGATGAATTACCAGGTGTTTTATGGGCTTATAGAACTACAGCGAGAACTCCAACAGGAGAAACTCCTTTTAAGCTAGCCTACGGAAGCGAGGCAGTTATACCAGCAGAAGTACACATGACGAGCCACAGGGTCAGAAAGTACCAAACTGAAGAAAATGACGAACAGCTCCGTCTTAACCTTGACCTTATGGACGAGGTCAGGATGGATGCAGAACAAAGGACAGCAAGGTACAAGAATCTCATGGCAAGACAATATGATGCTATGGTAAAGCCTAGGCGTTTCAACATTGGAGATCTCGTCTTGAAGAGGGTTACCTTGGCAACAAGAAACCCAGCCTACGGGAAACTTGGCCCAAATTGGGAAGGACCTTATAGGGTTGTCAACTGCAAAAGGCAAGGATCCTATTATTTGGAAGCTTTGGATGGGCGGAGGCTGGAACACCCTTGGAATGTTGAGCACCTCAGGAAGTACCATCAATAAGTGCTGACTCTTCACCGATGTCCTTGGACGAGATGTATGGACGAGAAGAAGTATTTTACTACTGTTAAGTGTTTTTAAGTATTTTAATAATCCCCTAGAAAGTACATTAGTGTTTTCACTTTTGTGCTATTCATGGACGAATTGGTTTGTATTTTTAAATTCAATAAGGCACTAGCTAATAAGCATGTGCCATGCCTGTGGACGAATGATTACATAAGTTTGGGTTTTCAAATATATATATATTGTTTTCAAATATATTATTGGAATCCTTATATGTTCATTCAGATTGATCCGCAAAAAGAAAGCATGGACGAATGAAATCCTTGGACGCAAGGATATATCGTCCATAAACCTTTCTCCAAAGGAAATATGAAAAGTTTCATCCGTCCAGAACATGGGACGAGGTGAAACCTAAGCTAAAATACGGAGGTTCATCCGTCCAGAACATAGGACGAAGATGAAACCCAAGCTAAATACATAGCAAGTTTCATCCGTCCAGAACATAGGACGAGATGAAACCTAAATACAGAGGTCCATCCGTCCAGAACATAGGACGAGATGAAACCCAAATACATAAGTCCATCCGTCCAGAACACAGGACGAGATGAAACCCATGCGAAAAATAAAGCATGATTCATCCGTCCAGAACATGGGACGAGATGAAAAGGGCATACTCGTCTAGACCCCAAGACGAGATGAATTCCCAAAAGTATTCGTCCGAAACGCAGACGAGCCAAGACTTCAAAATTAGCTTAACAATCCATTACCTTGGACGAGAAACGCTAAAAGTCTAATCATCCAGGACGACAAAATGATCGTCCATAATTTCGGAATGATGGAAAATCTAGCCAAAGGAATCAACATACTTTATCTTGGTGATGTAATAAAATTCACCCCCATGACCAAGATGAGGTGAACTGAATTCCTAGATGGACGAACCACATTGCTGATATAATAATAAAAAGTTCATACATAAAGCTGAAAACATATATATTCAAGCAACAATGGAAGTGAAAATAGAATTATTCATTTCTTTCATTTAAAGGGTGGACGACCAACGTCCAAAAACCCATTTAGTTTTGAATGTATATAAAGCTCGTCCACAATCCTGGACGAGATGATTGTACTTGCATGAGCTTTAAAATTAAAAAAAAAAAAAAAAAAAAAAAAGGAGAAGTAAAAAGCCCAAAACAACGGGCACTTCCATGAAAAGCAAATAAAAACAAATTCTCTAAGGAAATAGACTTCACTTGGGTTCGTCTTGAGTAACTTCAGTGTTAGCATCGTCCATGATGTTGACGTCCTCGGAACTCGTCTGCAACACAGAACTCTCTGTAGCAAGAGGAAGCTTGAACGAGTTAAAGTCCAAATCAGGATACGCGTCTTTGGCATCAGTACGGAAGTCTTCATAACCAGCTGCATAATGACTGTCTAGACGATTCTTATACTCGTCAGACTTCTTAAAAGCAGCAATTGCTTCTTCACGTGCCTTCTCCAAGGACGAGGTAAGCTCTGCAACTTGTCCTTCTAGATGGACGATGCGGGTATCCTTCTCTAAGTTGTTAGCTTTGAGCTCCTCAACATCGTTCTTCAGCTTCGTCTCGCTTCCCAGCAGACGATTAAAGTCCTCGGTCAACCTAATGACCTCCCCCTTCTTGGATAAGACCTCATGGCTTAGCTCCTTAGCCTTATCCTTGGCAGTCTTGGCCTCTGTAGCAAGCTCCTTGGCCTGGCAAGTCGCTGTATAAAACTTTGACATAGCCTGCATTTGGACGAAAAGGAGTTAGACATTTCATTCAAAGTTAAATGTTTACACACAAGGACGAGGAAAAAACTTACCTTGAAAAGGTCATGGATGCCAGAACGCTCAAACTCCTTCACTGACATGTTGTAACATTCGTTAACTTCATGATCAGTGACGATCCCTTTGAACGTCCTCCATGCATAACCCTCGTCCAGAACCAAATTAGAGGGACGATCAGAAGGCTCAGACGGGCTAGGCTTGTAAGAAGTTTTGGGAGCAGGGGGAGGATCAGACTGGACAGGATGAACTATTTGGACGGGCTCCACGTCCACAGGCTCGTCCAAGTTCACTGTTGGTGGTACGAACTTTGGAACCTTGGGAAGGGAATTCTTACTTGGTTTTTGCTTCTTGTGGCCACGACGACTGGGAAGGTCGTCCAGGTCCACATTGCTTGAAATACCCTTGGACTTCCTCTTCCCAGCCTGGACGGAAGCCACTTTGGGAGTTGGAGCAGCAACATCCTCGTCCCCGCTAGCCACTGTTTTTTCCTTGTTTTCCCTCATTGTGCTTATCCCTATGACGAGAAAAATTAATCAGAAAAATTAAAAAAAAAAAAAAAAAAAAAAAAAAGAAGAGCTGAAATAATAGAATATTATGGACGACACTTACTTCGACGAGTGACCTCCTCGTGACTTAGGTTCTCAGCCGTAGGAAGTGGACCAAGTCCCCAAGTTGCTAGACGACTAAGAGTAACTAAGTCGTGGAAAGTCCTTCCTGGAAAGGTGCGAACCACGTCTATCCGGTCCAAGGAAAACTTGTCCAAGCGTGGACGAACAACAGCTGCATCACCAAGATAAATGGTTAGACGAGTAACAGATAAGAAATTTTAAGGGACAAACAGGGTAAAATGGAAAGAAAGACATACCCTCAGGACGAAGACGACCTAGAGGGCTGGTAAAAGGTGGGAAGAGGGGAATACCCACATCAGCTGGGTCCCCAGCCCAATTTCCAGAAATAATAAAAAATTCTTTTTTCCAAAGCCGGTCAGACGAACTACGGCCCGTTATTAAACTGTAATATGTACCTCTGGACGAAAACTGGTAGAACCCAGCAGATTTTTTGATCTCTGAGGGCTTATAGCAGTAAAGGAACTCGTCCACTGTAATTGGACGGTTCCCTTCCAATGCCTCACGCCATAATACTTGCATGGCAACAATCGTCCTCCAGCCATTGGGGTTGAGCTGGTTTGGCCCAATACCCAACCTTTGGAGGAGTTCTCTGCAGAAAGAGTTTAAGGGAAACCTAAGGCCAGCTAATAGGTAAGAAGTATATACCCCTAAGCCAGAGGAAGGGGAACAACACCATTCACCAGGCTGGGGTAGACGAGGGTTAAGCTCTTTAGGGATTTGGTATCTATCTACAAGAGTTTTTAACTTAGCGCCGTTTAAGGTGGATGCTACCTCTGGGGCACAACTATAGATTACATCCTCTTCGTCCTCCTCCTCGTCTTGAGGAGGACTAGATGGCTCTCTGGACGAACTAGCCTTAGATCCAGAAGCTGCCCTACGTCGTTGTTCCTGAAATTCCTCTAAAGGAATGCCAGGAACCCCAGACGAGTAATGCTCGTCTGAGGAATCACTACAGGACGAACTACCTATACTACCCTCACTCTCAGAGCCGTCCAGGTAGTCGTCTATCTCTCTCTCTAAACTAGACGATGAAGACATGTTTGGAATGTAGAAGACTTAAATGAGAGCCTAAAAAAAAAAAAAGAAAAGAAGAAATACCTGATGAAACTAGGACGAGAGCTAGACGAGAATCTTGGACGAATTGGCAGAAGAGAGAATGAGGAAAAAAGTGAGGGGCATGAAAGAGAATGTACTATTTATAGGCCCCAGCAACAGGGTCAACGAAACGACGTTCGCCACTCAGAGACAGACACGTGGCGATTCTTTTGGGAAACGAGATCGACAGGACTGGCCAACCAACAGTCTCGCGACACGTGGCGTACGAAAAAGTGAAATTTAGCCAAAATCACAACGATGTCCTGGACGACCCTTTGAACAAAGGGGCAACTGATAGAGAAGCGGAAAATAATCCATCTCCAGCTCGTCCAAAGGGTTCGTCCAGAGCCTACAGCGCAGATTGATCCAAGAGTCAACCCAGAAGAAGGAGAGACGTCCATTAAATAATAGCACCACTCCATAAGTTTAAGTCTCCCAAGGACGAAAAGATCGTCCATGAGGTTCGTCCATGAGAAGTCGTCAAATATCCTTGGACGACTAAACCACCCTACACCAGACGGACGAACCCTCAACACTTAGACTTTCAGCAACCCTCAACTATCTCGACAAACCCTTCGAATAAATTAACCTCCATTTAGCAGTTACCATTTTATATCCGTTGAGGGAGGTTACTCCGGAGTTGTTGGATTCCACAAAACCTGGGGAGGTTATCGAACAAATAACCGCCCCTGGCTCCCTATATAAGAGACCGGTCTGGACCCGACAGAGGTAAGTCTTTTCTCTCAGACACATTTCCAAAACACTTGGAACTTATTCTTCTACAAATCTAACTTCGCCATCGGAGGGGGTTCGACCGGTCTTCTCCGGTCTCCTCTTTTGATCGCATTCTCTTCCTTGCAGGCCATCAACCGCTTGAACAGCCCACCGAAGCCAGGCCATTCTACCTTACTGATTTCGAACATTATCAAGTATCCATACCCAAATCTTACCCGAATATAGGATATCCATACCCTACTCGAAACCCGAAACCCATTTAATTTAATTTTTTTTTAAATCCAAAACATTTTACTTAAAAACGCAATACACACCAAACGAAAACCTCAAAAAATCTCCTTCTCCTTCTCCTTCAATGGCGTCCTCAGAATTCGTAGACGATAGCTTCTGAGCTCGAGTCGAAAAGGTGTTCGGATCCCTCGCATCCTCGAAATCAACGCCGTGGTAACTCATTGATGGTGAGGTCGAGTGTCGAGAATGGAGGCGAGATACTAATGACACACGCAATTGCGACGACACGCCGTGCTCATCGACATTCGACGAGTGCTTTAAGAAAGACCAAAGAGCTTCACGAAGAAAGCTTTGTAGAGAGCTCGATGACCAAAACGACGATGCCGATGAACAGTCCGATCGGTCATTTAGAGGCGGAGATGTTGATACAGACGAATGGGAAAGCTGATCTTCGATCAGCTTGGACCCCACTCTTGACCGCGAGGTTTGTTTCTTTTCATTTTGCATAATTTTGATTTTAATTTATTTGTTATTTTTTGAGGTTTTCGTTCGGTAAGAGAGGTTTTTTTTTTTTTTTTTTTTTTTTTTTTTTTAATATGGGTCGGGTTTGAATAATATCCATACCCTACTTGAACAATTCGGGTAATATCCATACCCTACCCGGTTAAGCTGTACCCATGAAGAACTGGGTATTATCCGGAACATTTGCATCGAGTAGGGTTGGATATCCATTACCTAATGGGTATGTCCATCCCAGTCTTACCATTAAGTTAGATGGAAATTAATAGTGTGTGACTTGCATGCGAGGTTTGCTTAGGTGGCACATTGTTTAAAGACGAAATAACCATTTTCACAAACAATTAAAAAAAAAAGCTTAATTCTTTTTATTTTTTCCAGCTTTCTCTCGTGACTCGTAAGTATAGGTATAGCTTTCTCTCTTCGGTACAACTCTCTCTCTTTCCCCAAATTAAAAGCCTATAACCCTAAATCCCCTAATAAAAAATATCTTCAGCTCCACCAAATCAAAAAAGATGATGATGCCAAAAAACCACCAGTAAGCTTCATGGTTCTCATGTACTCGAAACAACACCTGCACAACACAAAAAAGAGAAGACCTTGCAGAGAGCACCGGTGTGGTGCCGGCCAAATACCCTCCGAAGGTCAAGTTAGAACTTCTCACAACTCTAGAGTGCTAGAGCGGGTAAATTATGTGTACCTTGGCTAGTAAGGGTATTGGGGCTTTTATAGTAGTAGAGGGTTGACATCTTTTTCTTGCTATAGAAGTATTTTCCTTATAGGAGTCTCTTTGAGCGTATTTAGCGGAATCCTTTCCTTAGAGGGATCCCTTTGAGTAGCACCAAACGTGGAGGGCAAGACTTTTCCTTTTATATGCAATCGTGGGCAGCAAGCAAACCGCTATCAGGACCATCAGCTTATTTAGGACCGTTAGCTTATCGCGCTCCCTTCAGTTTTATAGGTGTCAGCTTATTGATGTCGTTAGCCATTTGGTACTGCTTGCCGACTCCCTTCACTACCCCTATCAGATCTCTTCTTGCCGTCAACTTGCAATGGAAGCTGACGGTTTTGCCTGCTCACGCCTTAAGAACTATTTTTGTCCATATCAACTGCCCCCTACTCCATATCCTCATCGCTTTTAACTGACAAGTTATAGAGTTAAGTCTTTTATTTGTTAATTGTCTTTTGGTCAGTGGGGCGGAAGTCATTTATGGGCAACTCCTCGAGCAGCCATCATTAAATGCTCAGACACGTGTTGCATCTCGGTTGGTTCCGCTTCTGGACGAGGGTGTTGCTTCGTCTTCTGTGCGTTTCCCCCTTATATATAACTCTCCTCCTCCCCTCATTTCTCCTATTTCATCCTTGTTGCCTGTCACTTTTACCCCGTTGATTTACTGACTCTGTTGCCTGTGCTGTTGCCATCACTTTCGGAATCATCTCCTGCTCAGAAGACATAATTGTAAGTTCTCTTTCTGCTTTGTATTTCATTCCAACCGATTAACTTCCTAGTGAGGTCGTCATCTTAGGTTCTTAGAATTGATCCGTCACTTGTAGGTAGTCAGATGTTGAGTGACGAGAAGAGTGAATAGTCGTCAGTCCACAATGGAGCGGGCTAGGACGAAGTCTTTGGTCCAAGTGATGAGTTCAAGGGCTTCTCACGTTCATCAGAGAGGGAAACGTCAGCCCAATCTCCTGACGATGATGTCGAGAGTTATACTGGGGAAAGTGAGGAGGTAGTGGATAAAGGAGAGGATGAGGTAGAAGAGGGAGAAAGAAAGAGTGGAAGTGACGGGGATGAAGATGAAGGTGACAAGGAATCCTGTGAAGGGACCTCAGGGGGTCCTGGAGATAACTATTCCTTCATCCTCCCTGAGGATTGGGCCGTCAACAAATTTCTACCAATGATGAGTAGTAGGGTTTTTAAGGAATTGCATCCTCGTTACCAGATCCCAGACCATATCCCAATTCGTCTCCCTAGGGAAAATGAAAGGTGCTATTCAGGGAGGACCATGGAGGTCGGCATGTATGATGCCATGTTTGTTGCGGGACTTAGACTACCACTGACGGCTTTGCACCGTCAGCTGGCTGATTTTTTGGGTCTATCCATCAACCAGATTACCCCGAATGCCTGGAGGATCTTTATAAGTGCTGAGGTTTTATGGGGTCGTCTGAGCGGAGGGAACCGTCAGCTTTCCCTAGACGAGTTCTTTTACTACTACAGACCTCAGCACATCATGTCTTCCAAGGGGACTTATCATTTTACCGCTCGGGAAAAGGGTTTGAAACTAGTGTCTGATATGCCAGACTCTAACAGGAACTATAGAGGTAGATATTTCTTTGTCAAGGGGATGGATTAGGTGTGTCATCAGGAAGAATGGGAGACGATGCCCCGTGGTTATTTTGACAACACTTGGGCTTTCGTCAGGGATTCAGGTTAATTCCGTCTGCTTCTCTCTCTTTGTTTTGTTTTAATGATTTTAACACCGTCTATTCCCTTGTTTTCAGCTAGCACTCATCCTTACATAACTGACGAGAGGAGGAATTTATTCATTGGGTTCTTGATATTCCTTTTGAGCAGCGAAAGTGTAGGGACTTAATCACCCTTGACACTCTTCATTTGTACTGTGGGGGCCCAGAACCGACGCAAGAAGCTCGCAAATTGGACGAACTCAGTCACTGTTGTGAGTAGATTTTCTATCATTCTCGTCAGTTATTGTTCTTACCGTCTACCTTCGCAATGTAGGTCAATTGCCTTTTTCAGAAATGGATGCAGTAAAGCAAAGGGTGAGGGCGGCTGCTGCTCGTAAAAAAAAAAAAAAAAGAGAAAAAGGCTAAGGGAAAAGAGGGGACATCCTCATCAGTCCCCAAGGCCGTCTATAAGGGTTCGACCAAGAGGAAGACTGACGGGGATAATGACCGTCTGCCTAAAAAAGTAGCCGTCACTCCTGAGGATGCGTACTCCGAGAAGACACCTCCTAAGTTAGGTCCTAGTGCGGGTAAGGGGATGATGACTTCAGCTAGTCCCGTTATTGAGGGACCTCGTTGCCTTCTTACTCACAAGGACTACGCCGTCGAGGAAGTGAAGACGCTTATAAAGCCGACGGATGTGGATCCTTGTGCTAAGCTGGGCACAGAGGAGCTGGGGGAGTCAGCCCTTTTTGACCTTACCCGAGTAACCCCTCTTCCCTGGTTGATTTTATCATGTCTTTTGTTGTTCGTTTGTTTGTTTGTTATTGTTGTTGTTGTTGTTGTTTTTTTTTTTTTTTAACTGATGGCTACACTTTTCTTCAGGCCTTGGTGCGTGTTAAGGCACTTTAGGACCATTGCGTCGCCAAGGAAGGGGTCGTCACCCAAGTTAGGAAGCATAATACAAACTTATTGAATGAGCAGGGGCAATATAAGGATGTCGTCCGTACTCTAAACAATGAGCTGAAGGAGACAAAGGGGAAGTTGGAGGAGGCAGGTCGTCAGAAGGAGACGCTGCAAAAAGAGCTGTCAACTTTGTGTGAGTAGGTGGAGAAGGCTAGGGTCGACGCCATTACGGAATTCAGGGCATCGCAATCATTTTTTGATTCCTGTGCTGATTATTATGGCACTAGGTTTGATGATTGCCTCAAGCAAGTCGCGTCAGCCTTCCCAGAGTTGGACCTATCCGGGATCACTATGGAAGAGTCCGTGCCGTCAACACCTGCTGACGACACTATCGCTTATGATGGTGACGACCCAAAAGATGACAGCATTGTTTTGGCTCAACTTGCTACAAATCCTCCTGTCCTTTCTTCCAACCCGTCAGTTGAGCTTTTAGATGTAGAAAATCCTCCTGCTCAGGATAAAGAAGACGGGATTTCTACTGACGCCCCTGCCGCTTAGTCCTATTCTATTTAATTTGTGGAGAATGCATTTAAGTGCCCTTTTTGTTTTTTGGGCTTTTATTTGTAAACGATTTACTTTTATCCGTAGTACTTTGTACCCGTTGCTATTATCTGTTGATGTGTTGAATGCTCAAAATGAATTCGTCGGTCTATATTCCCTACTGTCTTTGCAAACTCATCTATTTCATGGATTGATGATTGACTTGTCCTTTTCAAGGGTATGATGAGCCCGTCAATTTATAGGCTCGTCAGTCTTATGGGCAATTAACTTATATTCTTCGTAATTTTGAGCTTGTCTATCTTATCTATTGAGTTTGATAAACCTGTTGATTTCATGAGCTTGGCTATGGACTGATTTATTTTGCTAACTTTATGGTCTTGTTCGCTCTATGGACTTGACGAACTCGTCATTTTTCATGAGCCTGTCAACTTTATAGCCCCGTCCACATTATGGACCTGACCTCATCATTTTTATAATCTTGTCCCTTTGATGAGCCCGTCAGTTTTATAGCCTCATCTACATTATGGACTCGACGAACTCGTCATTTTTATAATCTCATCCATTTGATGAACTCGTCAGCTTTATGGCTTTGTCCATGTTATGGACTTGAACTCGTCATTTTTATAATCTCATCCATTAGATGAGCCCGTCCACCTTATGGACTTAGAGTCGTCCGTTTTTTGTGAACTTAAGATCATCCATTTTATGGACTTAGAATCGTTCACTTTTTATGAACTTAAGGTCGTCCACTTTATGGGCTTAAAATCGTCCACTTTTTATGAACTTAAGGTCGTCCACTTTATGGACTTAGAATTGTCCACTTTTTGTGAACTTAAGGTCGTCCAGTTTATGGACTTAGAATCGTTCACTTTTTATGAACTTAAGGTCGTCCACTTTATGGACTTAGAATCATCCAATTTTTGTGAACTTAAGGTTGTCCAGTTTATGGACTTAGAAACTTGTCCATCTTATGGACTTTATGAACCTTTTTCATCCTTTTTAGGGTGAAGGCGTTTATTTTGTGGACTTGGGGGCGTCTACTTTTGTAAACTTAAAGTCGTCCATTTTTCATGAAATAAAAACTTGTAGATAGAAACTTCAATCAATTTTGAATAAACTCCTCTTATTGCCATTCATACATAGAAAAAGAAAAAAGTCCTGCCCTTTGGGTTTAAAAATGGTATTGTAGCAAAAATTAAAGTAAATGATAAAACTGAGGAATATAACTAAATTTAACTATGGTGAACTGTAAATAAAAAGGGGGGTTGGTCTTTATGTCATCATCTCTACTGGTAATACTTCCGTAAGTGCTCGGTGTTCCATGGATGCGGTAGCTTCTGTCCGTCTAACGTCTCCAGGTGGTAAGTGCCTTTCCTCTGCCATGACATGATTCGATAAGGTCCTTCCCAATTGGGGCCGAGCTTCCCTTGGGTAGGGTCTCTAGCAGTGCCCATGACTTTCCTAAGAACGAGATCTCAAACCTGGAAGTCTCTGTGTCAGACCCGGGAGTTGTAATGCTTAGCCATGTGGTCCTGGTATCGTGTGAGCCTTTGTTCTGTTGTCGCCCTAATTTCGTCTACTAGGTCAAGCTGTAGTCATATGGCCTCGTCGTTCTTACTCTTGTCATGGTTGTGTACCTTGTAGCTTATGAGTCTGACTTCGGTTGAGATGACTGCTTCACTTTCGTATGTTAGCCGGAATGGTGTCTCTCCTGTGAGTGTTCTCATCGTTGTCCTGTATGCCCATAGTACGCTTGGCAACTCTTCAGGCCATATACCCTTTGCCCCCTCAAGCCGAGTCTTGATAATCTTGAGCAAGGATTGGTTCGTGACTTCTATCTGTCCGTTAACTTGAGGGTGGGTGGGGGAGGAGTAGTGGTTTCTTATCCCTAACTATGAGCAAAAGTCCCGGAAGGAGTTGTTGTCAAATTGCTTCCCGTTATCTGAGATTAAGACTCTAGGGATCCCAAACCTGCATACAATACATCTCTAGACGAAATTCCGTATGTTCTTCTCCGTAATGTTGGCCAAGGCTTCAGCTTTCACCCACTTTGTAAAGTAGTCAATGCCCACTACCAGGAACTTCAACTGTCGAATTGCTGTAGGGAATGGTCCCATGATGTCTAGACCCCACTGAGCAAACGGCCATGGGGCCGTTATTGGGGTCAATTCTTCGGTTGGTTGTCTAATGATGTTGCTGAACCTTTGGCACTTGTCGCAGGCCTTAACATAAGCCTCAGCATCCTTCTGCATGGTGGGCCAATAGTACCCTGCTCGTACTAGCTTGTGCACTAATGATCTTGGCCCCAAGTGGTTTCCGCAAACTCCCTCGTGTACCTCTTTCATGACGTAGTCCGCCTCTTCAGCACCCAAGCACCTCAGATATGGACGGGAGAAGCCACTTTTGTACAAGACATCTTTTATCAAGATGAACCGCGCTGCCAAGACCTTCAGCTTTCTCGCGGCCTCCCTCCCATCTGGCAAGACGCCATTCTTCAAATACGAAGTTATCGGTGTGGTCCAGTTACTTTCCGTACCTATCTCCTGCACGTTGTCAGAATCTATTAGTGGGGAAAGCTGAACAAAATAGAGTACATTATCAAGGGTGATCATATTTTCTACTGAAGCGGCTTTGGCAAGGCAGTCGGCTTGCTTATTCTCTCCTCTGGGGATTTGGATGATTTTGGCCTTCAAGTCGTCTACTCTTTTTCTTACTTGATCCAGATACCTCTTCATCCTTTCGCCCTTACACTCATAGTCCCCATTCACTTTATTAGTAATGACCTGAGAGTCGCAATAAATGACTACGCTCGTGGCCCCTGCTGCTTTGGCAAGATCGAGTCCTGCTACTAGTGCTTCGTATTCCGTTTCATTGTTGGTGGTGGGGAAGTTGAGACGGACCATACATTCAACCATGTCCCCTTCGGGTGACAGTAGTACGATGCCAGCCCCCCCAGCCTATCTGTTGGATGATCCGTCCATATGTATGCTCCACAGAGGAGACTCTTCTGCCCCCTTGTCCTCGTCGTTGGTAAATTCTGCTATGAAGTCCACGACGATCTATCCTTTGATGGCGGTTTATGGGCGATACTGGATGTCAAACTCGTTCAACTATATGGCCCATAGCACCAATCGACTAACGTTGCTCATCGCCTGCCTCAAGGGCTTATCAGTCAGGACAATCACTGTGTGGGCTTGAAAGTATGGTTTGAGCTTGCGGGCTGCCATAACCAATGCGAAAGTGAGTTTCTCGATGGGCAGGTATCTTTCTTTGGCACCACGAAGTGCCCGGTTGGCGTAATACACGGGCTTCTACACTTTTTCCTCTTTTCTGATCAAGGCGGCGCTAATAGCGGCAGGGGAGAGGGCCAGGTAGAGAAAAAGCTCTTTTCTTGGTTGCGAGGGACTTAGCAATGGCAAGGAAGATAGATAAGCTTTGAATTCCTCGAATGCTCGTTGACACTCGGCAGTCCACTCGAAAGATTTCTTTAGTGTGCAAAAGAAGGGTAAACACTTGTCCATTGCCCTCGACACGAATCTATTCAGCGCTGCTATTTTGCCATTGAGGCTTTGTACTTCCTTCACATTTCTTGGAGGTGCCATCTCCATTATGGCCCGGATCTTGTTCGGGTTGGCCTCGATGCCCCTTTGAGACACCATGAATCCTAGGAATTTTCCTGCTGTCACTCCGAAGGCGCACTTTCCTAGATTAAGCTTCATGTTGTAAGAGCGAAGGGTGTTGAATGTTTCCCTGAGGTCTTCTAAGTGATTTTCCTCCCTTTGGCTTTTTACTAGCATGTCATCAACGTAAACTTAGACATTTCTCCCGATTTGCTGCGTAAACATCTTGATCATCAACCTCTGATACGTTGCGCCCGCATTTTTAAGGCCGAATGGCATCACTTTATAACAGAAGAGGCCTTGGCTAGTCACAAACGAAGTTTTCTCTTGATCATCTTCGTGCATTCGGATTTGATTGTAACCCGAGAAAGCGTCCATAAAGCTTAACAGCTGATGCTGAGCCGTAGAGTCTACTAGAACGTCGACCCGCGGAAGAGGATAGCTGTCTTTGGGGCATGCTTTGTTTAGGTCGGTGAAGTCCACGCACATCCTCCATTTTCCGCTAGCTTTCTTAACCATCACTACGTTTGCCAGCAGTCGGGGTAATAAACTTCCCTAATGAAGCTCACCTCCTGTAGTTTGCGAACCTCTTCCGCTATGGCCTGATCTCGCTCTGAGGCGAACACCCGCTTCTTCTGTCGGATGGGTGGAAAGAAGGGCGATACATTCAGCCTATGCACCATGACTAAAGGGTCTATCCCTGGCATGTCTTCATGGCTCCAAGCGAATACGTCCCGATTATTTTTTAGAAAAGTTGTGAGCGCATGGCGGACCGCGGGATTAGCAAGGGTTCCAATTTTGGTTGTTCGGTCAGGATTGGTGTCGTCAAGGAGTTTCTCTTCAAGCTTCTCTACTAGCTTCGTCACCATCCGGTGTTATTCTATGTTCATGGCTTAGAAGTGGTCATCCATTTCCATCATGGCCACGTAGCATTCGCATGCGGCCACCTGATTTCCGCGTAGCTCTCCCACTCCATAGTCGGTAGGGAACTTAATCATTAGGTGGTAGGTTGAGGTTACAACCTTCCACGAATTGAGGGTGGGTCATCTGAGGATAGCATTGTAGGTGGACGAGCAGTCGACCACTAGGAATGTTATGTCCTTGGTGATTTACTGAGGGTAATCGCTTACCATTACAGATAATGTGACCGCGCCCAGGGGGAACACCCTGCTTCCTCCAAAACCAACGAGCGGGGCGTTCGTAGGAATCAATCGTTCCTTGTCAATCCTCATCTGCTAGAACGTCGGATAGTATAGGATATCTGCCGAGCTGCCATTGTCTACCAACACCTGGTGCATGTTGTAGTCTCCTACTCGTATGTTGACGACAAGCATATCGTTATGCGGGTGGTGAAAACATTGCGCATCTTCTTCCGAGAACCCGATAATGGGGCCTTCTCTCCGTGCTATCTTTGGTACGGCTCCTATCAGCTGAACATTATGGACCATCCTAAGGTAAGTTTTGCGGGCCTTTTTGGATGACCCAGCAGCCGCCGTTCCTCCCACGATCATCCTTATATCCCCTATGGGGGGTCTAGGTCACTCATTATCCCATCGGGGGTGCTACTCTTGAAGGGGTGGATCTACTCTCTCCTTGCTGACGAACTTCTGCAATTTCCCTTATCTGATAAAGGCCTTAATTTGCTGCTTTAAGTCGTAGTAATCAATTGTGTCATGACCGTGGTCACGGTGGAAGCGGCAATATTTGTCTCTAGATCGCTTGTTGGGGTCACCCTTTAGCTTTCCAGGGAACGTCAGAGCCCACTCATCCTTGATTTGCATTAGGACTTGATCTATCGGGGCGGTCAATGGAGTAAAGCTTGTGAATCTTCCTCCTAGGGGCTTAGGGCACCTTTCATCCCTTTGGTCTCCTATCCTTGCCCTCTTTCGCCCTTGGTCTTGCCGTGTGTCTTCCTGTCTCTCCCTCTTCCTGGGCTTTTCCTCCCAAGCCAGCAGCGCGTCTTCAGCAATCATGTACTTGGTGGCCCTGTAGAGTACTTCTAACATGGTCTTTGGGTCGTTCTTGTACAAGGAGAACAAAAACTTACCCTTCCACAACCCATTCGTGAAGGCTGCTACAAGTATTTTGTCGTCGGCTTCATCAATCGAGAGTACTTCCTTATTGAAGCGAGTTATGTAGGATCTCAGCGTCTCGTCCTCTCGTTGCTTAATGCTTATCAAGCATGCCGTGGACTTCTTATACCTATGTCCCTGATGAAATGCGCAGAAAGCTGAGCGCTTAGCTCCTTGAAAGTGCTGATAGAATTAGGCATCAGTCGGCTGAACCACACCCTTGCTGGGCCCTTCAGCCTTGTAGGGAAGGCTCTACACATGATTTCATTTACTACTCCTTAAAGGTGCATCAAGGTCTTGAAGGTCTCTAGGTGATCCAGAGGGTTCTTGGCTCCGTTGTAGCTATCTATCTGCGGCATGCGAAACTTATGCAGTAGGGGGAAGGAATTGATGGAGGCGGTGAACAGCGAGTCAGTTCAATTAATGAGATCGTCAAGATCGCTGGACATTCATCCCTTGAGGGAGTTCATCATAACCTCCATCTGTTCCTTTATTGCCTGCATCTCTGCGACAATAGGTGGTGGAGTCGTATCCGTGAGGGATGGGAGGCCCATATTTTGTCACTTCGGTCTGTTTGGGGCGTTGCTACCTTCTGGTCCCTTTCGGTCTCGTCGCTTGGTGCTAGTACCTTCTTGGTCTTCTTCATGGGTGTCGTGTCCCGTATTCCTTTGGCATAATTGTTCTTCAAGATCATGATTCTGTTTGGTGAGACGTTCCACTGCTGCCATAAGGGTTTGGACCTGCCTCTCCAAGGCAGTGGGTTGCGGCTCATCTCCAATGTTGTTGGTAGTTGCCATCGAGCGAGTAAGTACCATGCAACTCTTTGTCCGGGAAGCGATAGGCTAAAGTGTGCTAAACCTTTCCCACAAATGGCGCCAACTGATGATGCCGAAAAACCACCAGTAAGTTACACGGTTCTCACGTACTTGAAACAACACCTGCACAACACAAAAAGAGAAGACCTTGCAAAGAGCACTAGTGTGGTGCCGACCAAATACCCTCCGAAGGTCAAGTTAGAACTTCTCACAACTCTAGAGTGTTAGAGCGGGTAAATTATGCGTACCTTGGCTAGTGAGGGTGTTGGGGTTTTTATAGTAGTAGAGGGTTGACATCTTTTTCTTACTGTAGAAATCTTTTCCTTATAAGAGTCTCTTTGAGCATATTTGGCGGAATCCTTTCCTTATAGGAATCCCTTTGAGTAGCACCAAACGTGGAGGGCAAGACTTTTCCTTATATATGCAATCGTGGGCAGCAAGCAAACCGCTATCAGGACCGTCAGCTTATCACTCTTCCTTCAGTTTTATAGGTGTCAGCTTATTGATGCTGTCAGCCATTTGGTACTGCCTGCTGACTCCCTTCACTACCCCTATTAGATCTCTTCTTGTCGTCAGCTTGCAATGGAAACTAACGGTTTTGCTTGCTCACTCCTTAATAACTATTCAAAAGACAAAGTTAGATTTAGGGATTCAGGACCCATAATAGATAAAACTCCTTTTCTTTTGTTCAAATTTCAAACTCGCGTAAAAAATTAAGAAAAAGTGAGATATGGGTAAATCGGTGAATCCATATTAAGCATATTCTTTCAATATTTTTTTGAAGAATCAGGGTGACATATTATCTAAGTAGGGGCTATCATTTCCAAGGATGAAACCACTATTTCTCAATTTGTTAAGAACTTCACCTTTTTTTTTTGGGGGGGGCTTACACATTCTCCCCTCTCTTTCTGTCTTCTTCATAAATTTCATCTTCTCTCTCACTCGTATCCACGTATCCAAGTATCCCAGCATGTATCTCACCGCTATTTTTTTTGCGGTCTAACTTTTCTTTCCATCTTGAGGAAAATATGGAAATTACATGAATTGCATCAATTGCTTGATGAGCTAGAAAGGATAAAGATTGCAAAGCAGAGAGAGTATGATTAATAAAGAAAAAGACAATGTTAGTTTGATTTAGGGATTTAGGGTTACAGGGTTTTGTTTTTAATTGTTTATGAAGATGTGATGAGAATCAACAAGTATTAAACGATCCATTGCATGTTCCAGTTGGGCCTATTACTAGAGCAAAATCCAAGAAGATCAAAGAAACACTTAATGTGTTGATTCAAAAGATTTAGGCTGATTCTAATACAGGACATTCCAAACTTGGCCTAAAGTAAGATGAAGGTATAATAAATTTAATCCAACCTATTGAGGGCTGATCTGGCATAATTGAATTTATGGTGTGGATTAATAGCTGATTGATTTTCCAGCTCCATACCAATTAATAGATATTTTCCTATTCTGGAATTGCTAAATTCAGACCAAATCCATCTTAATTTTAGGCTTCTATTATTTAGAACATTTTTTTATAGCTATTTTCCTATTTTGGAGCTGTTAATTTCAGACCAACTCAACTTTAATTTAGCCTTTTATTATTTAGTACGTTTTTTTATTTTTTTATTTTTTATATTTTCCTTTTTTCAGTCATGTCTTATAAATAGCATGCACTCATTGTAATGGAGGATTATTGAATAAAATTCAGAAAAAAAAAAAAAAAAACATGAGTTTTTGCTTCATTTCTTGGTTCTTCAAGAACTATGAACTTCTTAGGGATTCTTCCTTGTGGCGTTCAAATTTTATACCTTCGGTTTGTGATTCAGTTATAGTCATTAGGTCGAGGTCTGTTACTTATACCTTTGGTTCGCATTTCAATTATAAACGTTAGGTCAGTGTTTCTATCAAAAATCTGAATTTTAGCTTTCTTGGGCAAATATTCCAATATTATTTGTTGGGTCTCAAAGCATGTCGATTGAGGTTCACATCAAGAGGGTGTTTTGGTCTTTAAACAGTGTCACACCTAAGAAAAAATCACATGCAAGTCACATGCTATTAATTTTCGTCTAACTTAACCATAAAACTAATGTTGGGGTGCAGAGTGTAACAAATGTCATAGTTTAGGGTGCAAAGCGTGTATTCGAATAGTTTAAGGTGTAAAGTATAATCTGGTGTATAGTTTAGGGTAGTAAAATGTAATTTCCCCTTAAACTCACCTCACCCGCTTTTAATAGGGCAGGTTTAACCCACCTTGCAAACAATTTGGAGGGGGTTAAATTTTTAACCCACACCCACCCCAAACCCGTCTCGCTTATATTTAAATTTTTAAAAAATATTTTTATAGGTTTTTATTATATGGCATATATCTCTATATATTAAGAGGATTTAGAAAGTTAGTTATGGTTTCATAAAATGTCTAAAATACCCCTAATCTAATTAGATAATCTTTATTCTTAAGAAAAAAATGGGGTTAAAATTGTAATTCAACAAAATTCAAAAATTAAAATAAAAAAATACTAGAGAAACTTTTTTCCTAAAATTAGCATATTCTCTATTTAAATATATCTCACACACATTTGATACATTTTTCCCCCTAAAAACTAGCACACATTAAACCCTACAGTTTACTCCATTTCAAATTTTAAATTTTAGTTTTTTAAAAATTCCTTTTTGTGTAACCTCACTAACAAGAAATAAATTCAAATTGAAAGATTACATTAAACACAAAATAATAAAAAAAGAGCCTCATCACACATACAAAGCGTGTGTGATGAGGCTAGTAATAACTAAATTATTAGAGCATTCATAGTCAAGTTAAAATAATAATAATAAAAACCTATTTTAACACCAAAAAATTTATTTTATCTACTTTAAAGCACCATTTTAAAAATCATCTAATCTCATTTCTTATTTTTCACATCACACCCAACACAATTCTTTTTTTTTTTTTTTGAGAAGACAACACAATTCAATTTTTTATTCATTTAACTCTCTTTCTTTCTCTTCTTCACCAATAGCAGTTTCTCTCTCTTCCTCACTGTCTCTCTCTCTCTTCATCCACAATCAAAACCCATCCCAAAATCAAGCCCCATACCAAAAAAGAAACTCAACCATAGCAACGACAACCACTAGTATCCATTAGCACAACCTCCACAACCATCAACAACCACAAACAATCAGCAAACCAAAATTAAAAAAAAAAAAAAAAAAAAAAAAAAAAAAAAAAAAACCCACTAGATAAGGCAAGCCACAACCCATCACCACCATTGCAGACTGATCTCACCCAAAACCCAATTTGAGAGAGAGAGAGAGAGAGAGAGAGAGAGAGAGAGAGAGAGAGAGAGAGAGAGAGAGAGAGAGAGAGAGAGAGAGAGAGAGAGAGAGAGAGAGAGAGAGAAGATTTTTTTTTTTTTTTTAAAAAGATGATCACATGCTACAATGAGGTTTTACTTATAGAACTTTACTATAGCTTGTGTCTAAATTTTTTAGCAATAGAAACCCGGATGTAGAGTTTTTTGGTGTTTGGGGTTTAAAAATAGCCATTTAGGGGTTTTACACCCCTAAATGCTAATGCTCTTATTGTTGTATCACCTTGTTTAAGATTTGGTTATAAATAAATTATGGCTCTATTAGTATTTGATGGGTTAGACTTTTTTTTTTTATATATATTTTTATTTTATAAATATAATCTAAGACAAAAATCATACTCTAGTATGTGTTAAGAATACATTCGGTCTAGACTTGGCATAAACTCCCTATTTTACGCTTTCTAATTGCAAGATGCCACATTAGCATTTCACTAAAAAAATGAAATACACCTGCCACAAAGAATCAAGTCTCTACAACACAATTTCAATAGAAACCCACACAAAAGAACTCATCCCCTCCACAACCATCTCACCACCACCCTAACCCACCACACTGGCAACCTAACAAATAGATACACTTCTTTCAAATCACTGTCACTAACCCATCAAATAATGATCAAAACAACAACCAACAAAATATTCAAGCCACCACCAATAATCGCTTAAAAAAGCATTAGGAACCCAAATCGTCTAACCAAAACCAACTTGCCTTTATTGCCCTGCTGCCAAGAAACATCAATTTTCACTCTAAGCTAGTGTTATGCTCAACATTGATGCAATAGCTTTAGAACCAAAGAGAACATTATCTATAAATTCCTTTTAGAATAGTAATTAGGAGAAATTACACTTTACCACCCTAAACTATACATTAGATTAAACTTTGTGCCCTAAATTATTCGAATGCACGCTTTGCACCCTAAATTATGACCCTTGTTACACTTTACACCTTGTCAGGGGGCGTTTTTGGATTGCCCATAATGATATTTGGGAAGCCAAGACCAAGACTCGACTTTGGACTTAAAATATAGCCCAAAGGCTATTGGTGAAGTGTGAAAGGCTCATTTTTGCTCAAGGTCCGCGTTGCATCCAACAAAGATTATAATAAGTCCCCAAAAGTACCTCTTGCAAAGATAAGCTAGCACAAAGGATGGCACGCCGCAATAAGTGCTTAAATAATAGTCTAGCGGTAAACAAGAGAAGCTTCTAGCAATAGATGTCTAGAAAATTAATAAATATATTCGCACAGTAAAAATTATGCATTTCTTTCGTAGTCGGTTAATATAAAAGTTGGCCCATTATAACAAGTATATAAGAGGAATATGGTCCAGCAATGAATATGATAGACCTCTAGCGGTAGACGTCTGACAGATTAATAAATGTGTTTACATGATAAAAATCATATATTTTTTTCATTATTATTATTATTTTTTTAGGATAAACGGCAGAGTATTTTTATCATTATTATTAAGTCAACGTGAGGGAAAACTTCCATTGTATCCAAGAAATTATGGCATTCATTATAATAAACAAGGATTAATGACTTCATAATTACAAGTAAAAGAGGAAAAACTAGGATAGAATGAGGGAGAGAAAGACCCCCAACTTAGTGCAGCAAATATTTAACCAAGATTCTTATGCTTATTGATAGACTAAGAATGTATTGACCCATTTGGTAAATTAATCAATTAATTAGATTCAATTACATGCAATAAGCGTGGTAGCACAAACAAATCACCAAGTAAGTTAAATGCAATGGAAAATAAATTTGACACAAGTGATTTGTTTATGAACGGGGAAAACCACTGAGCCAAAACTCCACCGGGTGAATTTAAGGTCACTATTCCTGAGAATCCACTACTATCAAAATAAGCGGTTACGAGTAAAAGGAATCCCAGTACTTAATACCAACCTAAAGTTGAACCCTTACCCCAATACCCAATTGGACTTGTAATGTAGCGGCAATCTCTCCTCTCAATGCACGAATCCCTGTACGTGACTAACTAATGATGCACGGATCCCAGTACGTGACTAACACACCAACTTGAGGAAGATGTTAGCTGCAAAGTTCTTCATTTCATCTAACAATGAAGATTAGGAAGCTCTTTGGTCACAAAACCTGTTGGCGCAAAGATGCAGTAGCTTTTAGAGAGAATATGATAAACTAAGGCAAATTCTGTTTTCGATCACAATTTGCATACACAATGACATCGCATCAAGTTGCATCACTTTTGACGGCCCTTAAAATAATCATTATATATGTCTAAGATTATGAGAAAAGAAACCCTACATAAATACACATGGATATGCGTGAAATCAAATCTGAAAATCTGAATTTCGTAATTTTCGATAGATACAACTTCTGTCGAGTTGCTGTCAAGCATCAGCATTAAACCTTGATAGATATGATTTGTCAAGCTATTTATCGAGCTTTAATAAACAACACTTCTTCACTTGTTTCTTGGACAGATTTGCATGGCTTCAATACTAAACTTGAACTCTTATTCCTTGAAGTACTAAGCTCATCCTAGATCTACCCAATTACAAGTAAAGTATATCTTGTCAAAGGATTAGCCAATTTACATAACATATGTCTCTAACAAGTTCCACATATGTCCAAACAATCTCCCCATTTGGCAATCCATGACAAAACCACAACAAACAAATGAATTATGAGAGAAGTCTTAAATCACTAAACTCATAACCACTTGTTGAATACAATAAAATCTAACCCTACCATAAACTCTTGAAAAAATTTGCAAGAAGAAAGTACATGGCATGATAGATTTTCACAACTTGTCTTTCTGAAACACTTTAAACAAAACTCATCAAGGCATCTTACTGTGAAACAGAAATAAAGGATTGTATATATAAAGAAACATGTGTATAAAGATAGAAAAGAAACAACACATGGAGAGATAAATGAAAAATAACATACATCAATAGATATATAAATGAAAATAAATACAATGTATGTCATAAATAAATGGTCATAAGACCGGTGTACAAGAGGATAATGTAACTACAAAGAAAGAAGAGAAAAGTACTTAAGATCCTCACTACATCCCTCAAAATATAGACACTATCCCTAACAAAAATGTCCTATGCTAACTCTCCCCCTAGAAACAAGACTACTCTCATTATCCCAAAACTACTCCCCTTTTTTATCACGAATGATAAGGGTAAGTCACTGAAAGGTCATCATCTCCTCATCACTAGAAGAGCTAGCATCCTTATTCTCATCATCATCATCAGCACCATCATCGTTGTCCTCATCTGCCAAAGCATCCAGAGAAGAAAAGGGAGAAGCAGCGAAACCACCGAAGCGAGCCTATCGTCAAGCAATACAACCGACACAGGTGTTCACCTGACATAACTCATCACTGAAAGTGTCAAGGCAAGCATCTATACACTGAAGCTACGCCATGATGGCGTCAAGAGTCACACCACCACCCGAAGAAGAAGGAGTAGAGGTGGAAGGAATGTTGGAGGCTAGAGGATCAGTCGTCTCCATCCGTGGCTGTTTCGGTCGAAGTTGGGCCTCATTTCACCGAACAGACATTGCGCTGATGGCACCCATGACAGTGAAGTAGGGAGAATCATGAATAGGGATAGAAAAATGGCGAAGGATCCGCATGATAGCTGAAGAAAAAATGAGCTTATCACGGGTCGTCGTATCCCTATAGATATCTATGATAGAGATAATGAAATGAGAGGGAAAGTCTATGAAAAGATCCTCTAAGAGGGACAACAAAAATTAAGCACGAGGCTTTGTGATGGAATTATAGTGAGATAGTGGAGTAAGAACAAATGTCATCACCATATTAAGGAATCTCGAATCTTTTGTAAAGCTCGAGCATTGGGTGTTTTGACGCTCACCCCATATGGAGGGTGTCTCACAGAAGTGAGACAGAAGCTCGTCTTTGGACACAATCCTCAGACGCTGACAAGCGAGGTAGTCAGGATGCGCTACCTGTAGGACGTGTAGTATCTCGAATACAAGATCTGGAGTGACTACGATACGTGTACCTCGGAGTACCGTAGTAAACTGAGGTATAGACGTATCGATACTGTGCATATTGAAGTAAAACTTCTATATGAACACGATGAGATACCTTAAGGGTATCTCACAAAGAGATTCTCATCCCTGAGTGTGAATGACATCGGGTAGAGGAGTGTTGCCAAAGTCCGACAGAGTCACATGGCACTCCGGATGAACACCACATTTAGAAGCCTTCTCATCATGGAACTGAATGTGAAGAGGGGGAACGAGAAGATTAGAAGATGAGGAAGACCCAAAATGAAAAGGGTTCCGAGTCAGATTAGATTTGCGCTTGGGTGCCATGCGCAGTCCATGAGAGAGAGAGAGAGACAGAGACAGAGACAGAACACAGTCACAAAAGAGTAAAAAATAAATAAATAAATAAATGGTACGAATGCATGAAATATGCATAAACATGTGACGTGCTAAAAATAATTGTATCATGGGTTGAAACCCAATCCAAACCTACCAGTACACAATTTTCAACAATCAAGCACACATTTAAATGCATGAAACATTGTGAAAATACTAATGGAATGTAAGCATGATCATATATCATCAAATAAACAACACCCAACCCAAAAATTTCACAAAAACCTCAAAATCCCAAAAATTTTCAAAAACCCCAAAAACCTAGGTCTAAAATGCATGAAGAATGAAGGATTTAGGACACTTACCAAGTGATTTGATCTTGGTCTAGGCCGAAAAGCACATGAGTAGAGGGATTTGAGTGAGAAGAAAGTGTTTGGAGGGAGAGGAAATGATTTTTTGTCGAGAGAGAAGTGAGAAATGAAATCTGATTTCATACTGAGCATATATAAAGAAATCACATCTCGATGGATCGATGAGCTATCGAGATCTGTCAAGCACTAAATCTCAACAGATATGAATCTGTCGAGGTGCTATAAAGAATTTTTCGGTGGCAAAAGTACCTCGATGGATCGAGATTCTATCGAGAATCTATCGGCCAGACAAAAAGTTTCTTGATGGATCGAGAAGCTATCGAGAAGCTATTGAGACAAATTCCAGAAAGCTCGATGGATCGAGTATGCATTAACTTCTATCGAGAAAAGAAGTCCAAGGGGCTCGATAGATAAGAATCTGTCGAGCATTTGTTGAGAACCTGTCAAGTTTGAAGAAAATGAGTTTTTCAAAGAGAGGAAAAACACATAGAGATGAATGCAACAAGCAAGCTACTCAAACATAGATCCAATCAACATGTTAAGCTCTCAAAAACATCTCTCAGCAAGAAAATGCAAAGCATTCAAAGATCCAAAACACACACACACTAAACAAGTCTAACCAATTTTATATTTCAAAAACAAGTTAAGATAGTTTAATGAGTATACATTAACACATGTATTCCTTATGATGGCCAAATCACATTGTAACTGTACATGTATCAAAAGTAGCAAAGAATTTGCATGTTGTGTGTGAAAACATAGCAAGAGTGCATAAGTGTCTCATATTATAACAATTTGAGATACGAGAAAATCACATACACTTATACACAATCATAACTGCTTGATGGAGACTATCATTTTCGTAATACATCCTATAACTCTCACATCTTCTAGAAACACCCTTGCAACCATATTTAAAAGCATTTTGATTCTTTTTACTTTTGATTTTCTTTGCACATTCTTTTTCTTTTTGAGCATATCATGCATGGGCATATAAGAGAGAGAAAAGAAATACCTAATTATGTAAGCTTAAACATCAATTTTGCTATGCCGAAGCATACAGATGTTTTTCATGATTGGCGGGCTTTAGTGGTGAGATGATTATTTATGTCTTTCTCTTAGGATTTTTTAGTCCTTCCCATCAAAAAGAGTGATATAAGTGTTAAGTATAAGAGATTACTTATTCATACTCATCACAAACACGAGCCATAATGCTCACTTGCTTAGTTATGCATTGAGATGCTCATTTAAGTTACAAAAGATACAAAGTTTAGAAAATTTTGTTTCAATGACCATCCAAGATACACAAGTAACAAAGTACACAAAACACACTGTTTTTTTTTTTTCCTGATTTTTCAAAAAAAAAAAATTATGAAAAACAAAATAAAGCAAAATTGAAAACAAACAAACAAAAACATGTTGAACAAAACAAAGTATAAAACTAAACTGACTCAAAACAAGAAAGTAAAACAAACAAGTAATGCAAAACTAAAAGGGGAGAGAGAGAGAGAGAAAAAAATGACTAAATTACTTTGAACCTTTTTCCTTCCAAACCATGGAAAAACCTTTCCTTTAAGTGAACCTTTGATTCGGTGGTGAGGGGGAAGAATTGAAATCGTTTAGATTCGAAAGGAACATGAGGGCCTTAAGAAGATCTTCAAGAGGAGTAAGAGAGGATGGAAACTGATTCTAGTTTCCGAACGAGATTATACTATTGCTTTGTTGAGTGGCTAACCACTTGTAGCAATTTAGACGAGTATGCCTTGAAACTCCACAGTGATGACAGAGATGCGGCTTCTTCGGTTGAGACTTTTTGTTATTAACCTTCTTAACCCTAGGGTTTCTAGTCTCTTTCTTTTCAAGTTTAGGGGGTGCTCCTAAAATAAATTTGCCCTAGTCTATGTTCTCACTAGCTATTTCAGTTTTAGTTTCATTGTTCTCAGAATTAACATTATTAGCAGGTGAGACAAACATAGTAGTACTAAATAAGGCAAAACTAGTAGAAGAGAAATCATATCCTAAACCGCTTTTATCAGAAGCAACTTTTTGAAGGCTTAGCATCTCATTGAGCTTTGCATTGGAAGTCCTCTCCAATTGAGCTCTAACTTGGAATAGTTCTGCTTCAAGCTTCTTTGTCCTTTCAGCAAGGAAGTTGTTTTCAAACCACAGTGCTCCAATGGTTTATTTGCTTCAACAACCTTGGTAGAGAGCTCCTCTCGATCTAGCTCAACATCACTCAGCTTCTTGGTGGCTAGCCTATACAGTTTCTCATGCTTCTTAGAAACCTTGTACAATTTTGCATAGGTTATATGGATGTCATCTTGATCATCCATTTTCTTAAACTTAAAATCCACCAAGTACTCTTCATCATCTATTGTCTTTGTAACCCTTTTAGTAAGATCAACTGTAGTAGTGAAGGCATTTAAAATTCCCTTGTCATTAGGGGTGTGTATGGGTCGGGTTGAAGGGATTTTTTGACCTAACCCACCATGGTGGGTCAAAAAAAAATTCAACCCATCCCAACCCATCATATAAGTCCAATCCAACCCAACCCACATGGGTTGGGTCGGGTCGAGTTGAACTCATGGGTTGGACAATTTTTTTTATTACTATTATTATTAAATTGAGCAGAAAAAATCACACTTGCTACCTAAGTAAATAAACAAAATATACATTAATATATAAACTAATATTCCAACTTAGTTGTAAACAAAATATGTTTAAGTATCCAACTGAGTTAATAAACAAAATATAAATGAATTAATAGGATTTTATATTATATATGATAGTAGGAACCGAGGAAGTGCTCTACAGCTGGTTTTTTTTTAAAAATTTATTAAATTTATAATATATTTTAAACATATATTAAAATATGGGTGGGTCGGGTCGGGTTTGGCAGGTTTGTAATTTTATGACCCAAACCTAACCTGACCCGCTATAAAAAAAAAAAAAAAAAAAAATTATAACCCAACCCAACCTACCAAGCCCTAAAAACTGACCCAACCCGGCGGGTTGGGTTGGGTTGAGTTGGGTTTGGTGGATTGGTGGGTTTTCTGCACACCTCTACTCGTCATCATTGTCATCTAACTCAATCTCAGGCTCGGTATCACTTAAGGTAGTAGCAAGAGCCTTGCTTTTCCCAACTAACTTGAGATATGTTGGACATTCTTATTTCATGTGTCCAAAATCTTGACATCTAAAGCATTTTGGTCCAGAGGGAATAGTGTATTGACCGCTATCCTTAACATCCTTCTTTCTTCTATCTTGGCTCTTGAACTGAGACAAATTGGATTGCTTATGGTCCTTATCAAATCCTTTCACATTGGCATTCTTCATGAACTTCTTGAACTGCCTAGTGATGTAGGATTTCATCTTGGAATCTTCATCATCAAAAGACTCATCAGTCTCATTACTTTTGGCCTTCAATGCCATGCTCTTACTTTGACATCCTTTCCCGATTCTAGTCAATCCCAATTCATGAGTTTACAAGTTGCCAACCAACTCCGTCAAAGGAATAAAGTCAATATCCTTGGATTCTTCAATGGCAGTGATTTTGGCATGAAATCTCTCAGGCAAGACCTTAGCACCTTTCTTACAACCTTGGGTTCGAGAATGGTTTCCCCAAGATTAAAGGCTAAGTTGACTATGTCCTTCAGCTTGGCATAGAACTCATCAAAAGACTCATTCTCTTCCATTTTTAACTCCTCAAAGCTAGTAGTGAGCCTTTGGAGCTTTGAATCCTTGACAGGCTTAGTTCCTTCATAGGTTGTTTAGAGGATAGTCCATGCTTTCTTAGCAGTTTTAGTAGAGGATATCTTCTTGAACTCCTCATTGATGACCACACCGAATAAAGCAATCAATGCTCTATTGTTGAAGTTTACTGCTTTGATCTTGGCATCATCCCAATCAACCGGAGCTTCCTTTGGCTTAGTCCAGCCAATCTCCACAACTTGCCATACCTTCTTATCTAAAGACTGCAAGAAAACACTCATGCGTACTTTTCAGTATGTATAGTTAGTGCCATCAAATAAAGGATGTATAATTAGAGATTGTCCTATATCCATGACAAACGGGGGTCAATGGATCACACAGCAAAGATTAACCCTAATCAGAGTGTGCCTGCTCTGATACCACTTAATAGGCCAAAAATGTATTGACCCTTTTGATAAATTAATAAATTAGTTAGCCAAGTTAATTAATTAGATTCAATTACATGCAATAAGCATGGTAGCATAAACAAATCACCAACTAAGTTAAATTTAGCGAAAAATATATTTGACACAGGTGATTTGTTTACGAATGGGGAAAACTACTGAGGCAAAACCCCACCAAGTGAATTTACGGTCACCACTCCCGAGAATCCACTATTATCAAAACAAGTGGTTACAAGTAAAAGGAATCCCAGTACCTAATACCAACCTACAGTTGAACCTTTACTCCAATACCCAATTGGAGTTGTAATGCAGTGGCAATCTCTCCTTTCAATGCACGAATCCCAATATGTGACTAACTAATGATGCACGAATTCCAGTACATGACTAACACACCAACTTGAGAAAGATGTTAGCTACAAAGTTCTTCAGTTCATCTAACAATGAAGATTAGGAAGCTCATTGGTCACAAAACCCTTTGGCGCAAAGATGCAGTAGCTTCTAAAGAGAATATGATGAACTAGGGCAAATTCTGTCTTTGATTACAATTTGCATGCACAATGACTTTGCATCAAGTTGCATCACTTTTGACGTCCCTTAAAATAATCCTTATATATGTCTAGGGCTGTGAAAAAAGAAACCCTACATAAATACACATGGATATGCATGAAATCAAATCTTGAAATCTGAATTTAGTAATTCTCGATAGATATAGCTTCTGTTGAGCTGCTGTCGAGCATCAGCATTAAACCTCGATAGATATGATTTGTCGAGCTTTAATGAACAACACTTCTTCACTTGTTTCTTGGACAAATTTGCATGGTTTCAATACTAAACTTGAACTCTTGTTCCTTGAAGTACTAAACTCATCTTAGATCTACCCAATTACAAGTAAAGTGCGTTTTGTCAAAGGATTAGCCAATTTACATAACATGTCTCTAACAAGTTCTACATATGTCCTAACACTCATGATGGAATATATGGAAGGATGTATGGCAAATAATGGAAACTATTCTTATATGAGTGGGTGAGCAGATATATGGTGATGTGGGAATAAAATGGTAAAGGAACTTGGCCATTTTTGGCCATGGTGGTGAGAGACTAATTGTAGCTAATCATGAGACTTTTATGGTACTAGGTTTTGTTAGAAAATAGAAGGAACGTTTTTGAGTTGATGGGTATGGGCCTTTATGAACTAAAAAAGGAACTTATTTTTTAATTAAGGGCTGAAAATAACAAGATTGATGGAGACTTTGAGAGGACTTCTGTCACGCCCCAAACCCAAAAGGGTCCAAAGCATGAGAAATACATCCCAAAGGTACCTGTTGATGATGCCAAAAATCATCAATGAGCTACACAGTCCTCACGTGCTCTAGATAGAACCTACGAAACAGAAACAAAGAAGACCTTACAGAGAGTACCGGTGTGGTACCAGCCAAATACCCTTCGAAGGTTAAGTTAGAGAGAATTTCTACAACTCTAGAGTGTTAGAGTTGGGAGAATTATGCGTACCTTCACTTGTGAGGACTTTGGGGGTTTTTATAATAATGTAGAGCTGACCTCCGTTTCTTGGTGGAAAAGCTCTTTTTTTGTAGAGAAGATCCTCATTAATACATGTATTTTGTGGAATCCTTTCCTTGTAGAGATTTCTTTGATTAGGGTTTATTGTGTGATGCAAGGTATTTCCTTGCATAGATATTTATGGAGACCAAGCCAAGCCACGTTGGACCCATTGACCTTCTCAACTCGTCAGTCTCTTGCTTCGTCTGAAACTTCTTGTCGGCTTCATAGAGACAACTGTTGAGTATTGCGGGGCCGTCGTCTTTTTATGGTGTCATTGCTTTGGGTCTCGTCCACTTATGGGAAGCTGACGAGCTCAGAGGAGCCGTCGGCTTCCTTATGTGTCATACTTTGAATCTCTTTAACGAGAACACCATTATCACCTGTAGATTTTTCCTTTTTGACAATTCAAACTGTAGGAGATCTTTCTTTTCCATAGGTTAAGAATATATAACCATACTAAAATCTCCACATTACAAGTCAGAGTTCTATAACACATTTACGAACAATAACTAGAAATCATGTGCCTCTACATAATACATGAATATATTACAAAACTCCAATTGGATTATACAAAGTCACAATCTTATCAAGAATAAGGACCTTAACATCGAGTCTAGGCCTACCATGCTAAAGGCTAACAAACTTTATGCAACCAACCTCCAATAAAATTAATTAAGGTCTCGTTGAACATAGCAAGATCGAGTCACCAACCATTTACAACAAAGTTTCCAAATTTAACATAGCACTCTAATCATCACCAAAGAAGTAAGCTCCATACCTAAGGTATAGCTAATTGATTTGAAAAATTGATAAAGGGTGGGATGAGCTAAAGTCCAGTAAGTAGCATAATTAATGGGGGTGGGGAAAATGCAAGTTTCATGATGATGAACAATTTGCAAAACATGTTTTAATTTGGGAATTTTCTAATTGAATACTGCAAGATCATTTCAATAATAGTATGACAAGAATGATTAAATAATGGAACATAAAGTTTCTTAAAGTAAATACCTTGAAATTATATACTATAATTTGTGAGCACTAACAATATAATTCCAAAGCCATAAAATCTAACATATGGTAATTTATCACAAATATACCACACTACCACATAGACCGATCAGAGGATCCACCCATTCACAACTGGCATGATATTGTCCTCCCTAGTATGTAGTCTCTTGACCCTATAGGCAATAGCCTCACTCATACCCTTAAGGTTTTGTCTCTTACCCCATGGGCAGCAGGGAGAACGCGTCAAATAGGACCTCTTTTGCATGTGGTCTTTTGGCTCCATGGGCAGCAGCATCACCCATACACAATCAAGGAACCTTTTCGTCCCATGGAAAGCAGGGAAGAACCCGTCATCCAAAGTAAAAGGGCATTGACCTAGATCTGATTCCATTGTCACAAAGACTACAGACACCAAATCGGGTGATCACAGGGAAATCACACATGACATAAGGTTAAAACAACATAAAACTCACAAATTTTATGTACTTTGAAACACATAGTTTATATCTAGGTAGTTTCAGAAAAACCTTAAACAACCAAAACTTCCACAAAGCTTGTAAGGTTTTCAACTTCATTTTTTGTCAAAAAGATTTTCTTTCAATTTCCCAAATAATACAAGACAATATAAGCATCTTTAAATTTTCTAGTAAATTATAAAATCCATGAATTCATTATCAAAGATTAAATCAAAGATGCTCATATTTTTCATGCCAACAATTCATGCATTTCCCCAAATGCAATACCAAATATGATGCACTTTTCGTATATAATAATATATAATAAGGTCACAACAACAACGCTTTTTAGAAAAACATAGTTCCACAAATAATTTTCCAAAATGTGTTTGACCCAAAAACAACGTTTATGAAGCATGGGTATTTTCCAAAAAATCCCATTAAAAAGCTACTTACCTTGCAACCCGCAAAAAGCCTAATTCTCCAAGCTCCAAAAGAGATTAGTTAAAACCTAAACAATATCAAGTAAACCAATCACAATAAGTATAAAGCTTGAAATTGCATATAGCTACAAATTAGGAATTGCCAAATAAGCAATTGATTAGGCAAGCCTAGTATTTAACCTTGTCAATAATGTATTCCACTTCCAAAGTTTCTCAACAATATAATTCACAAGGCATAGGCTCTAATTTATAAAGTTAACCCATTCAATATCATCTCCAACAATATGACTAGCTTCTATAAGATTTATATAATATCATCAAGAGACCCATGGAAGCAAAATCAAAATATCCTCCAAGACAAACAATTTGAATCTTTAACTAGCTCCAAATAATCAATAAAAATTATATTCACCATTTATTTCACATTAAAAAGCCAAAACCCCCAAATCTTCACCACTTAGATAATCACCATTGTAAAAACTATACATCCACTCGTCAAAAAAATTCCACCAATACAAAATCCATACATATAAACACATGGATATCACTTCCAAAGCTCATAAATCACATTAATATCATTATCAAAGCTTAGATTAAAATAACCTCAAGCAAAAGCATATAAAACCCACGAAAAAGATTAGAAACTTTTACCTCAAATAAAAGGGATGAAGATGCTTAGAGGTTCCTAAGGCTTTTCCGGTGACATTGCCGGAAAAATGATGGTGGAGATGATAGCATGAAGTGGCACCGGTAGGAGAGTGTGAGGGAGTGTTTGTGTGTTTGTGAGAAAAAGAAAGAAAACAAATGAGAGGAAAGGGATGGCCAGCCAAAGAGATAAAGTGATAGATAGAAAATGAATGGTGGGGAATGGTGGGTAAGTGAGACACTTAAAATATTTTACCTTTCTTCTTCTTCTTTTTTTTTTTTTTGGAAAGCCTGGGCCGTTACAACTTCATCCCCCCTTGATGGAATAGATGGTG
Organism: Quercus robur; assembly: GCF_932294415.1. Taxonomy (NCBI): domain Eukaryota; kingdom Viridiplantae; phylum Streptophyta; class Magnoliopsida; order Fagales; family Fagaceae; genus Quercus; species Quercus robur. The sequence continues at coordinate 24,198,670 of NC_065541.1, forward strand.
CTTTCCTTTTATAGTGAAGCTTAGGAAGCAATTAGTAAAAACCAAAAACATTGGGTCTGATCAGCAAGGGGATTTTCAAAATATCCATCATGAGATTTGGCCAAAAATGGTCTAAGATCCTTTTTAATGTTTTTCTCCTTTGGGTAATAAAATTAGAGCATCTAACCTAAGATTTGGCCAAAAATGGTGTGATTTGCTTTTGTGTATTTTATCTTCTTTGGGTAATGTCATTAAGTACTGAGATTTGGAGATTAATCTTAGCAATAAGACCAAGACTAACATGGGGCTAGAACTTGGTTGCTGCAACTAAGATTTGAGCTTCAAAGAGTAGGAGCTATCACCCCAAGCCAGGTGTCAAACTTTTCACCTATTTCAAGGAGCTCCATTGGAGATCTTTTTATGCCTTCCAAACCACATTTCCCTAAATTTCCCCTTTAAGAATTCATGGGCCTAGTTGATGAATTAGTTTTTAGACATTTTTAGTACTTCAGAAGCTAGTTGGCTGAAGTTTGGATGATTTGGTCATGACTTCCTCCAATGATAACTGAAACTTAGGGAGGAAGAATGGCATTTATTGCATTTCAGCTTTTTTGTGTCAGCCCAGCCCCTAAATGCTGTTCACATTAGAAATGGTAGTGGCAGAGAGGCTGATGGGACAGGTGGCTAGCTCTTAATTTGGTTTGGGGGCCTAGTTGCTTGATTTGCTTTCCAGCGAAAGGCAGAATTGAATGGTGTTCTCCAACTGGACCAGTTTGCACACATTGACTGTTTTGGCTAAGACTTCATGTTAGGCTTGACCATAAGGACTGAGAAGTTTGGTGGGCCTCTAACTTGGTGGTTCTCTCCACTTAGGCCTTTCCTTTTGCTTTCTCATTATGAGCCCTACAAAACGGACAAAACTACCATATATTACCAATGATTTTTATTCCACATGAGCTTTAGTTGTTAGTAAAAATGAAATGTATTCATGAGTTTTGGAAAGAAATATTATGAATGTTGTAATATAAAATAAATAGTGACTATGAGTTCTTATTATATAAATTCCATATGTTTATAATATAGTATGAAATAAATAAATGTCATAGGTTTAAGATAAATAATCATAACTTTCCATGGGCTTTTATATTAGTAACACAAATTCATAATTCTCCATGGGCTTGATATATGTTTGCCATGGGCTTTTGGAAAAATGAATAGTGTTACGTAACATAAATGATTACCATGAGTTTTATAAGATAGATTCCATGGGCTTGTAATATTATAGTAATAGGTTTAAGAACTTAAAGCATTGTTCATCATTAGACTTTAAGTGAAATACTTATGATATAGTTGTTGAGGACTCTTTTTTCGGCCCACATGGCATTACTTCATTGGTAACCCATGCCAAATCAACATATTATTGATTTTTTGAGTAAATCTCTTTAAAGCCCAAAATAAGCTCATATCTCATTCAACTACATGGATTGGGTTCACATGGCCCACAAGATCCTTACTTCAAGAGGCGGATTCATGGTCCACTTTTCCTCTTCATCAATTGGGATCATAACCCCACGACATCATCAACATCAACATCAACATAAGGATCGCGCTTAAGCAATGAATCAAAGGTCACGGCCCATATTACCTTTCTTACACTCATGGCAAGCGACTTCTTCAACAAGAGCCTATATTTACACAAAATGACAACAAAACTTGAGGTACGTCATCTCATCTTCGGCTTATGATCCAAGCTCATAAGTCTCTTCGGGGAAACTTTGGGAGTCGTGGTTTGGAGGGTCAAGAGGTATGTTTAGTAAAGCTCCAGCAGTTTAAAGTTGATAAAAGAGACATGTTGCTTGGCGTGTCTTCTATAACTCCCTGAACTCTGACGAATCCGTGTGTAGCAGGTAACATATGATAAGCATCTCTTATCATATGGCACTTGTCAGGGGCAAAAAATTTTCCTTCCGACAAATAAGATTTATGTTGGGTTGGGGGTCTAAACCGAAACTCGACGATGGACTTGATGCATAGCCCAAAAGCTATCGGTGAAGATTCAAGGAATCCACTATATTTTATGCCTTGGGCCTAGATTGGAACTGACAAGAGTAGCCCATAAACAATCCCTATAGTGAACATGTCAGCACGGTTAAAAAAACATACTGTAAGAAATATCCTAGCAGTAAAGTGTTTCAGCAGAAAACGACCTAGCAGTAGAGTATTTCTGCAGAAAATGGCCCAACAGTAAAAGAGATAAAACGGAATAAACCTCTAGCTGTTAGTTATTTCACAGACTAAGGGAAATATCTATATTTTCAGACTCATCATCCGTTAGCTTTGGAGAGGAGTCTTCTAATACAACAATATGAGGGAAAAATTCTATAGTAACAGTTATATCATAACCATTGATAGTAAAAGAATAAGTAAATATCATGGGTTCCATTATGACAAATAATGAGGAAAACTTAGTGTGAGATGAAGGGAGAGAGAGAGATCCCAGCTAGCACAGCAAGATCATTATGGTGTCAAGACATGATCATGAATATATAGTGAGTAATGAGTAGAGAGAGTCATTTGTGAGTAGTATGAGTAATAAGTAAGAGTGTATAGTAAGGCTGCTGAAGCTTTCTACTGGGTGTAGATAAGTGTTTATGAATAGAGCTATGAGAAGTGTTTTTGAGCTAGGAGCTGAGGACTTAGTTTCTAGGCTTGAAACTAAGAACTTAGTGACTTTTTCAGAGCTTAGAGAAAGCTTAAGCAGAGAGGTTAAGGAAGAATCTTTTCTGGTGTATGTCTGAGTGTATCTTGGTGTGTTAGTGTGTTGTTGAAGTATTAATGGAGAGTTCCATTTATATCAAGGTTTTTAGGGGGTGATTAGAAAATAATCTTTGCTAAATCTTTCTCAATCTTCAAAAAATATTTAAAGAATCATTTTTAGGATTTTAGCTAAGAGTAGTAAGCTCAACTTTCAAAAGGTTCTTGTTGTTTTGGGCAATAACAGCTAGGATTCTGGCTTAGCATTGAATGCTGATTAGCCTTAGCTGATGGGATTAGAGCATGCTTTTAGGCTAATGATCTTGGTTATATTACTGCTAGAATCAGAGTTCCCTATGACAGACTGGACCACCCCAAGCTAGGAGTCAACCTTGGAGCCCTTGCTGGGAACTCTGCTGGGATCCCCTTGGTGCTCTCCAAACCACATTTCCCTAAGTTTCCCCCATTTGGGGTTCATGTGCTTGGTTCATGAACCAGAGAATACATGTTTTTAGTATGAAAATGAACTGATTTCATATTGCTTTAGGAGCTTTAAGGGCTTTGTCATGGCTGCTTTTGACTAGATGAGTTGGAGAAGAAAGAAAGGACAGCTGGCTGAAGCTTCCCAGCTTTTTGTCACATCAATTTTAACTTTATGTCACATAAGAAACTATGGGATTTCAGCTTGTGGAGGAAGGGTTTAACCCCTGATGGACCTCTGATCTAATTTAGACAAGTTAGGACTTGATGGGAAAGGGCTCTAGCTATTTAATTGTGCTGGATTTTGGTTGGTTAGCTGACGTGACTTTTTGCTGCTGGCATTTGTGTGTGAGCTGGGTTGGTCTAGCTGGGCTTTGTAGTTAAGCTTCCTTGGGCTTAGTTGTCCCTACAAAATGAATAGTTTTGCCATGGGTAATATTCATGGGCTTTTATAAATCTTGTAAGAGAGATATTTCTTGAGGGATGAATATTTATATTTCCCATGAGTGTGGGATTTGGTATATGTAAAACAAGTGTCAAAATAATACTTGCATTTAGTAAATATGTGCCAAAGTAGCATTTGGACTTTATGAAATAGTTGCCAAAAGAATATTTGGGCTTTGTAGAATAAATGCCAAATTAGCATTTGAGTTTTGAGCATAAAGTAATTGTTTTTACCAAAATATTATTTTGGGCCTTGTAAAATAATTGCCAAAATAGATTTGGGCTTTGTAAAATGAGTGCCGAATATTAATGTTTGGGCTTTGTAAAATAGATGCCAAATTAGCATTTGGGCTTTATGAAAATAGTGCCAAATTATCATTTGGGCTTTGTAAAAATAGTGTTAAATTAGCATTTGGGCTTTGTAAAAATAGTGTCAAATTAGCATTTGGGCTTTGTAAGATTTTGCAAAAATATTGCCATGTAGCAACGGGCTTAGTAGAGATGCCGCATCGTAGTGGGCTTTGAAGTTGCCACGTCATAGTGGGCTTTGAATTTGCCACGTCGTAGTGAGCTTTGAAGTTGCCACGTCGTAATGGGCTTTGAAGTTGCCATGTCGTAGTGGGCTTTGAATTTGCCACGTCGTAGTGGGTTTTGAAGTTGCCACGTCGTAGTGGGCTTTGAGAGTTTAGGCTTTTTTTGGGTTTTGCCCACAAGATAAATGATGTTGGGCTTTTTATAGAGGTGGCATAATTTTGTGGCCTAATATGGCGATGGTCTGGTGAGTATTTTGTGTGAAAATTCAAGTTGGATAATATGTGGGATATAATGGGTAATATTTGTGAGAGGGCCCAAGGCAATTTATGGGCTTGTGTGTGGAGTATTTGTGAAGGCCCAATAACGTGGAGAGTATTTAGGTAATATATATGGGGAATATTTATGTGGGTTTAGAATAATGTATGGGCCAATGCGAGTATTTTTGTGAGTGGGTTAATAAAATTAAGGCCTGAAAATTTGTACCTCAACAACATTTAAAATGATAAAACTCCCCATTACTATTTTCCTAAAACTTAATATTCATCATGTCACAAATACTCAATATCTCCAGTTATCTAACTGCTAAGAAAATAACTGTTCATTCAATCCCCAGCTGTTGCTATACGAATTTGGAAACTTCATTATATTATTCTACATAAACTACGTTACTACTTTTAGCTAAAATCCAACTCAAACACATGGCCTAATCTGATTGGCAATCTTTAATCTCCAAATATATAAAATATTCATGATATCTCTGATACATAGCTGCCGTCTGACACAATCAGACCATATATTTCTCTGCCAGCTGCCAGAGTAGAGCATTAAATACTCTTCTTGCTCACCAAGATTAAGTCACAACACAATGAGACCTTAACTAGATCTCTAAAGCCTCATTAACTTTCAACTAATCCTTCTATTACTTGCTAAAAATGTGTTGTAATGGAACCTTGGACCAAAAACACAAACACCCGAAAAGGGAAACATTTCTAGTAGAACCCCAGCAGTGTGTTCAGCACTTGACACCTGGCTGGAAGTGATATCATCAACCATTTAATGCTGAAATCCCAGCAACCAGCTACTATACCTAAAATAGCAAGATACCCTTAAAAGAGATCTTACAATTTTCAGCCAAATCCATGAAGTAAATACTGAATATCCTCTCCAGCAGTCTGAAATCACCCAGCTGACCTCATCTGCTTCAACCCAAAGCAACATCTGTCTTATGATAGCTGTCACAGCTTTTCCTGATAGCTGGGACAACTTTTTCAAAGCAAATGTAACAGCTGACCCAACAGCCTTAGTATTACTGATTTTCCACATTTGGCTAAAACTAAAACCAACTAAAGTAACCATCTTTTTCTTACTAAAATACTTTCATTTTCTACTTCTTTTTCCCCAACAGCTACTACCCAAAATAGCAAGAACACCTTAAACCTAAACATGCCATTTTTGGCCAAATCTTATGATTGATTTTATGATGATTCATTGCTAATTGAGACAGATTTTGGCTGATATTCTTTGCTAAAGTACCCCTTTAAACTTAGCTTTAAATAGAATCCTTGATCAACACCTCAAAAAGGGGGACACCAAGGGAGAAGAACAACTCTCTCATGAACTTATCTATTCTCTCTCCGTCTAATGATCTTCTTAAGCTCTCAATGAAGTTTTGAGCTTCTGAGTTTTTAGTTTCTAAATGAGGAACTAAACTCTTTAGCCCTTAGCTCATTAATGCCTTTATAAGCCCTTATCTATCCTCTAGCAGAAAATCCTAGCAGTAAATCCCAGCAACATTACTAAACACACTACAGCACTGTTACCCCTCTTATACTCATTCTCTCACTCTCCATATTCAGAAAATACACCTATCTTACTACTCCTATCTCCAAATACCTAAATACATCTTCGTACTCTTCTCTTACAAAATCTTTTCTCTTGAAAAGCAATCTCTACAACTTCCTTAGCGGTTATAATCTCATATTTTTTACTATCTTTAACCTCCATATCACTCATTCTTCCATATATCATACATATTACAAATACTACATCTCACAAAACATCTATATCTTTTACCACCTCCACGCTTCTCAAGAGATATCAAACACTCATACCAAAAGCCCTCCTCATAGAAGGCATAAACTTCTAATGCTAAAACTCTTCTCCTAGAAGGCACCAAGATCTCATATTAAAGCCCTTCTCATGAAAAGCACAAATCCATCTTACATAAAACCCTTCTCTTAGAAGGCACAAATACCCCATACAAAAGCCCTTCTCATGGAAGACAACACTATTCATAACTTCACAACAACTAAAAGAGCATTATTAAGGGGAAAACTTATTTAAGTGCATGATAAGAGGGGCAAGCTTAACCAGCCCCTACACATAATTGGGCATACTCTCTCTCCCTCCAGTTGCAACCATTTTCCCCTTCAATCTTGAAGTTATCATCGCAAACTGCCTCTCTACCGTTGGAGTTATTTTGCTGGAATCTTATCAACTCACTGACACTATATAGTTGGGGCAACAAACCATGCAAAGATAAGTGACTTTGCTTCCATATCTTTAAATTTACATCATTGAGTACATGATTACTTCACATTTAAATACATATTACTTTATCCCAACTACTATTACAAATATTAACCAAGGCTTAAACTCATTTAAATGCATGATAAGAGGGGCAAACTTAACTAGCCTCTACCGCTAGCATTTTGCTGAATCCTATCAACTACACAACTGGGGTTACAAACCATACAAAGATAAGTGACTTTGCTTCCATATTTTTAAATTTACATCACTGAGTATATGATTACTTCACATTTAAATACATATTACTTTATTCCAACTACTATTACAATTATTAACCAAGACTTAAACTCATTTAAATGCATGATAAGAGGGGCAAGCTTAACTAGCCTCTACCGTTGGCATTCTGCTGGAATCCTATCAGCTCACTGATGCTACACAATTGGATCTATAAACCATATAAAGATAAGTGACTTTGTTTCCATATCTTTAAATTTACATAATTGAGTACATGATTACTTTACCTCTAAATAAATACTACTTTATTTCAACTATTATCACAACTACTAATCAAATCTATCATATCAAATGCATATTATATATTTATTCGACCATTATCGTGATTCTTAAACTTTGGCTTTAATGGTTTTGTAGGCTTAAAAATACACCGATAGCCATTGGACCACATGGCCCAATATTGAGTTCCGGATGCAACTCCCCAAACAGGACCCGAGCCTAGTAAGGTCATCCCTTCAACGGATCACACGTGGCTGGGCAACTAAAAAAGGCCCCCGAACAATAGTATTTTGTCAAGTATTGATAACCATGGGCTTTTAATAGTGCCAACGTAAATTGAACTTTTGATACTGACAATGAGAATTGAGTTTTTGAAATATTGTCACGCATAAGTAGTCTTGGGTTTTAAAAAGAATGAGATGTGTGCATTGGGCTCATAGGGCCGATTTCAGGCTTATCTAAATAATGATAATAAAATTTTATAAAATATGAGTTTTTTGGGCCTTTGTGATGGTTTATATCGTGACCCAATTTAGATAATGAGACATGAAACATTTGTGGGCCAATGGGATGAGAAATATTCATAGAGACCCAAAATAATTTATGGGTGAAATTTTGGTATTTTTGGGTGAATAAATAAATGTGATTAAATAGGATTGGAGCAAGTGGTATGAGTGAAAAAATTGTACCTCAACACACCTAATGTTAGTTTTACTGTTAAATTAGAAATTAATAGCACATGATTTGCACATGATTTTTGCTTATATAGGAACATGTTTAAAGACCAAAACAACCTTTACACAAACCATTAAAAACATTTCTCTTGACTATTTCTCTCTCTCGGATCACCTAAAAAAGCAAAATGAAAAAAAATTTCTTGGTTTCTTCTTCTTCCTCTAAGATCTTTCTCTTCTTGGTACTCATGCTCCCACTCCTCGTTAGCACGTCGATTTCTAAGGCCCAAACTAGCGTCGTGGGCACAGAGCTGTGGTGCATGGCAAAGAACAATGCAGAAGGCATGGCCTTGCAGACAGCGTTAGACTGGGACTGTGGGCCCGACGCCACCAACTGTAGCCCAATACAATAAGGTGGGTCCTGAACAATGCAAATGACATAGCGGTTATGGCGTTGTATGCGTTCAACGACTACTATTTGAAGCACGGCTTGACCACCGACAGTTGCTCCTTTGATAACACTATTGCCCTCACGTCGTTGAACTCCAATCAGTCCCAAAAGCTCTTCTTCTTTTTCTTTTTACATGATTGATCTTGACTCTTGAGTCAACCTATCAATTCCTTCAGTTTTTTTTTTTTGGTCCTAAAACTCATAATTTAAAATAGCGTATGTCTAAATCAATTTTAATGGAGGCCATTTTAACTAGGGGTGTGTAGAAAACCCACCAACCCACCAAACCCGACCCAACCCAACCCGACTCGTTGGGTTGGGTCAGTTTTTAAGGCTTGGTGGGTTGGGTTGGGTTACAAAAATTTTTTTAATGGCGGGTCGGATTGGGTTTGGGTTATAGCCAAACCCGACCCGACCCACCCATATTTAATATATATTTAAAATATATTTTATATTTAATAATTTTTTTTAAATCAATTGTAGGGCACTTTTATATATATATATTTATTTATTTATTTAAATATATATATATATATATGATATATTTAATAATTAAAAAAAAAAAAACCAGTTGTAGAGCAGCATTTCCTCAGTTCCTCCTACTAATACTAATTTAATATATATAAAAAATATATTATATAATTAATAAATTTTTTCAAATAGCCAATTCTTCCTATCCTATATAAAAATCAATTAGTTCACACAAATCCTAATAAATTACTATTGTTGTTTAGTCATTAGTTTTGTTTGCCTTTAAGGAGTTACATTGATACTAATTTTTAGGTTTTTTTAATATATTAATATATATATATATATTTTTTTTTTTTTTTCTACTCAATTTAATAATAATAATAATAATAAAAATTTGTCAAACCCATAGATTCAACCCGACCCATGTGGGTTGGGTTGGGTTGGGTTGGACTTATGTGATGGGTTGGGTTGGGTTGGGTTGAATTTTTTTTGACCCACCATGGTGAGTTGGGTCAAAAAATCCCCTTAACCCGACCCAACCCAACCCATGCACACCCCTAATTTTAACAGCTCATCGAAGCAACCATGTTTGGAAAAAAAAAAAAAAATCGTTATTGCATAAAACAATCTCAAATTTTGCACTACTTCTCATGGAGGCCAATTTAACAACTATTTCTTAAAAATAGCACAAAAAATGATTGAATGATGGTTCTTTGTTGGTTGGATTGATATTCCAGCAGTATAACAAGGAAGAAAAAATTAAAACCTTCGGCAAATTAGGTCCAAAACATAGAGAATGATCCTGAAATTTTCTGCAGCAGATGAGAATAATTAGAGGAAAAACGGGAATGATAAAGGCCGCTACAAATCAGATTTTTTTTTTTTTTCTCTCTCTCTTTAAATTATTCCTACTTATATGTAAGTAATTTTATTTTATTTATAAGTGAAAAGAGTGTTTTAGTCTTTAAACAATGTATCATTTAAGCAAAAATCATACGAAAGTCATGTGTTATTAATTTCTGTCTAATTAGTTTAGGGTGCAAAGTGTGCATTCTAATAGTTTATGGTGTAAAGTGTAATACGGTGTATAGTTTAGGGTTGTAAAATGTAATTTCCCCTAGTATTTAATATAGCATCCTTATGTCTACCCTTCGGGACTGAATTTCAGAATTTCAAGCAATCTTTTCAAAAATGTCACAAGCTAGTCTTTCAAACGTTGTGAAAGATGTACATCTAAATCATGCTAGATTTTTTTTTTTTTTTAATTTGAAAAAATAATTTTATTAAAGACTAATTCATAGAGTTTGGGATTAGTCCCATGACAAGTGCCTTATTAGGGTAAGGTTTCCTATCATGACCTCTCTTAATCCCTACAAAAATGAGAGAATTGTGGATTGGGTATGAAATTTTTTTTTAATGACTAAATCAATTTAGAAATATAACATTTGAAAGACAGTTTTATATGCACAGAGGTTGTATGCACAATAAGGGGAGCTAAATCGACTATAGAAATTGTCAATAACAGGATTAGGGGTAAATCCCATGAAAGATGACATCACGCATGTAGGATAAAGAACTAAATAAAGTTTCAGATATGGAAATTAGACAACTGTTTTAACAAAGAACTAAATAAAGTTTCAGATATTACACCACACATGGAGGATAAAAGAGAATGAATGCATAGATTCCCTCATTTGGCAGGAGAGAAAATACACCTGAGCACTAGCATTGAAAAATGCTATGCTATAATATTATACCATCTCAAAAAACCACTTTATTACTTATACCATACCATTATACAATACCTTCTACATCCAAAAACTCTATTTTTATTAAAATATTATTTTTTAATCTTTCTTTATTATATATTTCTAACCGTTTGTTTTTTTGTGATTGAATCACATTTTCCTGGGCTTTCCCAACCTTCATTTTTTTTTCCTCTCTTTTTGTTCAACACACAAAGCCACACACACACAGACCCATGATGCACCGATCAACCTATCCAAACCCATCACCACCCACACACACACACACACAAACACAAACCATCAACAAAGCCACACACATAAACACAAACCACCAAACCATCAACCACACACACCGATCAGCAACGGCCACACACACCGAGCCATACACAAACCACACCGATCGGAACAATGGCCATACACCGATCGGAGCAAACCACACCGACATCGAAACAAACCCATCGAACCCATCGGAGCAAACGGCAATCAGAGAGAGGAAAGATCAACCCAAATCCAAAACCTATAAACCATAACCCACGACCCACCATGCCGATCCACCACTTGACCCATGATACACCGATCGGAGCAAACCAAACCCTCATCGGAACACACCCATTGAACCCATCGAACCAAACAACAATCAGAGAGAGGAAAGATCAACCCAAATCCAAAACCCATAAACCATAACCCACGACTCACCATGTCGATCCACCACTTGACCCATGATACACCGATCGGAGCAAACCAAACCCTCATCGGAACAAACCCATCGAACCCATCGGAGCAAACAACAATCAGAGAGAGGAAAGATCAACCCAAATCCAAAACCCATAAACCATAACCCACGACCCACCATGCCGATCCACCACTTGACCCATGATTCACCGATCGAAGCAAACCAAACCCTCATCGGAACAAACCCATCGGAGCAAACAGCAATCAGAGAGAGGAAAGGGAGAAGGAGAATGAGAGAGAGACGAGAAGGATGGTTCTTGAGAGAGTGGAGTTCAGGCTGTTCAGCAGAATAAAAAATGTATATATGTTTTACAATAGTGCTACAGTACTATTCTAACTTTAGAATAGTACTGTAGCACTATTGCAAAAAAATTTGCAATAGTGAGCTTTACCATTCTTTGATGCAATCGGTTTTAAGGCTTAAAATGCCAAATTGTCCTCAGATTTAGCATTAGCATTTTTCAATGCTAGTGCTCAAATGTATGTTTCTCTCCTCTCACAGCTGGTGGGACCCACCAGTTGTGGATCCCACCAACTTGTGAGAGGGAGGAAGCATACACTAGAGTTGTAGCATTCCTTTCATTGTGATATACAATAAAAAATTAAAATAAAATAAAAAGTCATAACAGTACACAAAACTTCTATTTCCATGACATATAGGAGAAGTGATTGGTAGAAATCCTTATCCCGAAATTTTTAAGAGGGCCATTGTGGTATTTAATGAATTTCTTTTTGTAACTCCATATATTTTCTTCAACAAAAGCCTATTCTTCTAATAAAATTTAGCAAACCAATTAGAGTCACAGCTAATAATTTCCAAAACACACGCATAAACATGCATGGAGGATAATAGAGAGTGGATACCTAAACTCCCTCATTTGGTAAAGAGTGTTATCAAATGAAGTTGTAGCATTCCTCCATTGTGATATTTAATTAATGAATTTAAGTCTATGTTAACTCCAAAAGAATTTAAGTCTATGTTAACCTATGAAGCATGGATGCGGCTGGAAGGGTGCCACACTAAAGTCCGATGCGAGGTGCGGCGTTTGACGCGGCTGCCTGCGCGTTGGTGCCATGTCTGAACTTTTTTTTTTTTTTTTTTTCACGAATTCGCACCGACTCAGCTTCAATTCGTGCCGATTCAGCCAGAATCAAGTCGTATCAACCGGCGACTAAAACGGCCGAAACAAGCCAAAATCAGCCTTGAATCATGTTGGAACAGCTGAAATCGGCTTTGAATGAGGCCCAAACATCCTAAATTTGTCCTTCCTCAATTTTATTATGAATATTTGTTGTTTCTTTTGTGTTTTCTTTTTTGTTTTGTGTTTCTGTCTTCTTCTTTCTTTGTTTTGTGAATCAAGGCATAGTAATGTGTTTTTTAAGAATATTTTAATAGTAAAAATATATAGAAATATATAAATTTAAATATTTTAAATAATTTTTAATCGCCGCACCCATGCCCTACTTTTTCAAAAATTGCCGAGTTCCGCACTCATACCCACACCCGCACCTGAATTTGAAAATGCACTTGTGCTTCATAGATGTTAACAGCAAAAGATTTCTTTAGCAGAAGCTTGTTCTTCTGACAGAATTTAACAACCCAGTTAGAGCTTTAAGTTTATTTTTGGCGAAACTACACTATTGGTTCTTGAAGTTTGCCCTGTGTGCGCAATTGGTCCCTTAAGTTTGAAGCAAGCACAATTAGTCCCTTAAGTTTTAAAACTGAGTTGTATTGGTTCTTTTACTAACTGTTGTTAACGGTGTTACTTATGTGGCAAACGGAACAATGACTTGACATTTTTTTTTTTAATAATGTGGCATGTTTTTAATTAAAAAAAAAAAAAAAAGTTTCCAAAATTAAAATCCAACCTCCTCCAACTCCGCAATCCAAAGCCACATCAGCAGCCATGGAAGCCAACCGACATACCTCCACCAGCACCAGCACAAGCACAAGTAGCAGCGGCTCTTGCCCACCCATGAATCTCTTGTTCGTGGAAATGGGTGTGGGCTACGATCAACATGGATACGTACTCCATGCCCATTTGGCCTTTTCTCTATTACTCTGCTAGTTTTTGATGAACACACATTTGTCAAATTTTAATATTGAATCATAGGATTGGTGAATAATTATCAAGATGAATTTTGTGATGCCCTTTTGACTCTTTCTCAATTACTATCCCAATTATTGATGAACACCCAGTTGCCAAATTTTCATATTGAATGGTAGGATTGGTGTATTTTTATGAAAAAACAGAGAGTTCCGTTAGCCATGAACACCCAGTTGATTTTAAATATCAACTTTTTTTTTTTTTATGGAAAAATAAATATCGGATTTGTTTTTAATCAGGTCAATATGATTTCAATTTCATCTAACATGGAAACTATTTTTTTTTAAAAAAAATTTAATTAAAAACATGCCACATCATTAAAAAAAATGCCAAGTTATTGTTCCGTTAGCCACATAAGTAATACTGTTAACAGTAGTTAGTAAAAGTACCAATACAACTCAGTTTTAAAACTTAAGGGACTAACTGTGCTCGCTTCAAACTTAAGGAACCAATTGCGCACACAGGGCAAACTTCAAGGACCAATAGTGTAGTTTCGCCTTTATTTTTCACGCACACAAAAGATGTACTAAACGAGGACCTCATTCTCATTGGACTTGAGATCGGGTACTTCCACATTGGGCCAAACCTCCAGCACCCCGGCCCAATGAACCGAGGCAGCAGTACCACTTCTGCAATTCGCATTTTGTTAAGTTAGTATTGTATTTGTAAGTCGGCAAGCCCTTTTCCCTAATTCAGGTAGTATTTTGTATTCCAAACCGACTTAAATAGTTAGGTTTCACAAAAATATATATAAACTCTTAGTTAAGACAATACGGAAACACAAATCAAATTTTCTTGCATTGCCTGAGAAAATTTTAATCTCACACCTACCTCTTTTTGTTGGAGAAATATTAGGTATATTATATGAATTATTTTTATGTTCTAATTTTTTTTTTCATTAATATGTCATTTTATTGTTATTGTGAATTTATGTGGCAGTAATAAGTAAATATATAATCAGTAATAAAGTCATGAAGAGTAGCATTATGTGATCTGTGTATCAAAACTACGTAAAATTTGTAAAATTGTAATGTAAAGTTTGTGGCATGCAATGCAATTGGCAATGTGTATCAAAACTACGTACTATTGCACTTTTTCTATAGCCCAACTTATTGGCTTTGTAAGATCACAAATCCAATTTAATTTAGGATAACTAATTTGTGAGATTCCAACCAATAACATCAACTTCGTGCTTCAACTAGAATTTGTTTCCCCTTTCAACAGGAATACACGTACAAGTAACTTCTAGCCATGGAAGAAAGCCATGGTCCAAAAGAGCTACCAAAAATAATTCAGAAATCGAGGACTAAAACTAAGACGGTACAAGTCAATAAAAAAGTTGATTACTGGGGTTCTCAAAGCTCGGAGATTTTGAATCAAATGAAAAAAGAGAAGGACAACAAAAGCAGAAGAAACAAGAACTTGAAGCCTACTTCATCATTTGAATGTTCAAACGGTGCATTGGTGATCTTATTATTCTCGAACCGATTCCGAATTTAGATGATTTATTGAAAGACAAACGTCTCTATATTAATTTCTTTGAAAATATACCAGAATTTAATGGTTGATGTAAGAGATGTGCAATTAAAAGAGATGGTTACTTGAGAAAAATTAGATAAGAAAAAGTATAGTCCACCTAAAAATGATTTTTAATTATTCTTTTTTATGAATATTAAGAGATTACTTTTTGAATGATTTTGTGTTAAAAATTGCCTCAAATTTTTATTTTAAGTTTAATTAACTATTTGGATTTTCGTGATGTTGAATGCAAGTTCATTCATTGTTGTGAAAGATATAATTTGATAGTACTTGTATAGAACTTGAGGCAGGGGTGGAACCTTACCGAATAACTTTCAATCTCATGCCACAGTAAGCTATACGGAATTACGGATAATAGAGAAAGTGCAATATATATGTCACTATTTCAACTCATAGTTTGTATGAACTGTACTCAAAGTTTAATTCAAAGAACTCTACACACCCACGTTAGGAGGAAAAGAAAAAAAAAAAAAAAACCACTTTCGAGGATAATGCAATCTTTTCAATCCTTGTTGAAATAAAATATTTCAATTCTCAAAATTTGACTTTTTTTTTTCTTCTAAATAGCTTGTTACTAGCATTGTTGTTAAAATCTCAATCATGGATCGCCAGACCATGGAATTGAATTAGATAGTCCTAGGATTGTTTATAGAATTGAATCGGTGTGTAGAGACGTGTGAGAATGTGAGCAAGATGTTGGGATCGTGATCCTAGTAATATTTTTAGAAATATATTTTTTATTTTTTTGCTAAAAGAAATATATAGTATTATATATGGTCTAAAAATATAGTATTATATAATTTTTTTCAATCGATAAAGATTTAAAATATGAAAAAAAAAATATCATGTTAAATTTATTCTAATTAAATGGTTTTTTAACCTACATCATCCTTGCTATTGATTTTTTCTTTTTTCTTTTTTTAATTTATGTATACTAAATATAGAATCTTACTACAGTCATTCTCATTCTATCTCTCTTTTTTTGAGAAAAAGATAAGTAAAGTTTTATTGTTGAATAAAGTCCCTTTAGAATACAAAGTACAAACTTAATGCCAAAATAGCATAACTTAACTAAAAATTTCTTGTAGTTTCAGTAATTTTGGTTACTCACATTAAAGATCATTTCTCATTTAGTTGTGTAGGGACGAGAGCCCAAAATAGTATATTGGACCTTTAACCTTATCCGAGAACATTGATAGGTCTGAGGAGGAGCAAATAGTTGTTAAATGTTCCTAATTAAAGTCTCAAGGTGGGGAACAAGTGAAAGGTTGTCCGAGGAGCAACTCCCTCTCGGATATGATGAATATAGTTCACAATATGTACTCCATCAGTTAGCGTAATCCTCCAAGAAACTCCAATGATAGAGACATGCCTCACGAACATACGAGAAGGAAGGAAACCTAAAAATATCTAGGGGAAAGCTGTCACCACCGCATTAAATGCACTGCAGCTACTTTTCTGGCCGCATTTATGTGAAGAAGACCTCTGAACAGTGCTACCTTAACTATCACAACTCACAGAAAATCAGAGAGGATGTTTGATGGGACAGGTACTCAAGTAAGGGTTTGGATGATCAACAGGTGTAGGGTGAAAATGGTCCAAAGGAGGATATATAAGGTGAAAGACTCTTCATGGAGAAGGGATCGGAAAAAAAGGTAGAGAACACTGTAGCAATCTAAATTGTCTCTATATCCAACTCTGATCAATATATACAATCGTGATCTCCTCGAACTGAAAGTCCATTGACATCAAAAACTTTTTATTTGTATTTGATTGTCATTTAATTCAATATTAGCCGTTGTTCAACTCATTAGGACCTAGTTCTTTGATCCACTCTCTACAAATTTATTGTATTGGGCACATTGGACCGAGATCCCCTATATTTTGGGCTTGGGCCACAAATTGGGACCCTACAATTGGCGCCGTCTGTGGGAAGAACTTATTTGATAATGAAAACAACGGTCAACTATGGCAAATTCAGGCTCACATTGGGCAAAATCCATAGCATCTCAACGTGAAAATCCTTTTGCCAACCTTGAGCGTAGGAGAGATCAGGAAGGGCAGCGTGCACGTTACGCACACAAGTAGAAGCCACTCTCGAGTTGGGAGTCACATCTCTCAAGAACAACACAATAAAGCCATGCAAAGGGAAATCGACTAGCTTAAGAAGAAGTTACGCCATGCACAACGAAAATAAACTCCTACCCCGTTTGATTCCTCTTCCAATGATGAGAAGGATAGCAGTTACCGACGTAGATCAAGGACTCCTCCTAGCGAATCCTTCTCATATGAAGAGGAGCACCATAGTGAACACCAATGCAAAAGCCCCATTCACAGAGGATTGGGAAATGATGCGATGAGCAAAGCTTTGAACCAGATTGCCAAGTCGCCATTCACACATAGGATTGAAAGGGCAGCACCTCCTCGACGTTTCCATCAGCCAACATGCACTATCTACAATGGGCGAATAGACCCGGTGGAGCATGTGAGCCATTTAAATCAGAGAATGGCTGTCTATTCTAAGGACGAAACCTTAATGTGCAAAGTGTTCCCATCCAGTTTGGGACCCGTGGCGATGAGATGGTTTGACGGCTTGAGGACGAGTTCAATAAATTCCTTCAAGGAGCTCACTCGGGCGTTTGGCTCCCGTTTTATCACGTGTACCAGGATCCCTCGGCCCTTAGACTCCCTATTTTCTTTGTCCATGCGAGAAGGGGAGACCTTGAAAACATACTCGAACAGGTATTTAGAGATGTACAATGAGATAGAAGGTAACTTTGAGAACGTCACCATCAGTACCTTCAAGAGTGACCTCCCAATTGAGCATGGTTTAAGGAAGTCTCTAACAAGAAAACCAGTCACCAGCTTGCGCTAGCTTATGGACTGATTGACAAGTATAAAAGGGTTGAAGAAGACCAGCAACTGGGTAAAGGAAAGACTAAGGTTATCCCTCAGGAGATGAGGGATTTCAGGTCGAACCAATTCAATAACAACCGGCCCCTAAGAGATTTTGCTGGACAATCAGGGTTTACCAACACCCAGACCGTTAATGCAGTATTTCGAGAACCGGTGCATTAAGTTCTAGAGAAGATTAAGAACAAGCCATTCTTTAAATGGCCAAACAAGATGGCCGGAAACCTCTTGAGACGTAACTAGAGCCTTTATTACTAATATCATTAGGACCAGGGGCACACTACGGAAGACTGCAGGAATCTATGGGACCATTTGGACCAGTTGGTCCGAGAAGGGAAGTTGAAGCAGCTACTGCACCATTCTAGTGGTCAAGCAGGGCAGACAAGTTCGGATCCCCAGAAAGATTCTTCTTCAAGACCTCTTCTGGGAACGATCAATGTCATCTTCACTGCCCCTGGTAGGACCAGTTCTTGTCCCTCCAGAGTGATGTCTGTGATTCTGGGCTTCTCGGCCAACAATAAGATTGGAACTATTTAACCCCATGACAATACTTTGGTGGTCACACTCAAGATAGGGGGTACGATGTGAAAAGAGTGTTGGTAGATTAGGGAAGTGCTGTCGAGATAATATACCCCGACCTATACAAAGGGCTGAATCTGAAACCCGAGGACCTGATAGCATATGATTCCCTACTAGTAAGTTTCGAGGGGAAGACAGTTACACCACGAGGTCAAATTAGACTACCTATACAAACCGGTTCGGATGTGGTGGAAGTGGACTTCATTGTGGTGGATGCTTATTCACCTTATACAGCTATTGTGGCCAGGCCTTGGCTTCATGCCTTAGAAGCCGTTTCTTTTACCCTCCACCAGAAGGTGAAGTATCCGTCCAACAGCCAAGTTAAAGAGATTGTAGAGAATCAATCCATGGCTAGGCAGCACATGGTGGTTGCCATCTTGCATAGGCCCAATGCTGAGTCCTCGGCCTCTGTTGAAAGGAACTTATAGCAATCAAGAACTCCGGTACTATCCAACAATGAATCAACTGAGGAAGCGAAGTGCGAAGATCTAGAAAAGGTTGCTGTTGGTGATGATCCGGAGAAGTTCTTTCAAGTCGGCTCCCAGCTGCCTCCCTAAGAGAGAGAACTAATCGAATTTTTGAGAAAAAACGTGGATGTATTCGCGTGGAATGCTTATGAAGCTCCGAGGGTTGACCCAAATTTCATTTGCCACCATTTGAATGTCAGTCCATCTGTTACACCCAAAAAACAACTTCCTCAGCACTCATCTAGAGAATATTCTGATGTTGTCAAAGATGAGGTAACGAAACTTAAGAAGGCAAGGGCTATCAAAAAGGTTTTATATCCTGAATGGCTGGCCAATACTGTGGTAGTAAGGAAAAAGAACAGAAAATGGCGAGTATGTGTGGATTTTACGGATTTAAACAGGGCTTGTCCAAAAGATCCCTTTCCTATGCCTCGGATAGACCAACTGGTAGATGCTACCGTAGGCCATCCTTGGATGAGCTTCTTAAATGCCTTTCAAGGATACCATCAAATACCGCAAGCACTAGATGACCAGGAAAAGACAGCTTTCGTTTCTCTAATTGGAAACTACCATTACAAGGTAATACCCTTCGGCTTGAAAAATGCAGGATCTACCTATCAAAGGATGATGAAAAAGATGTTTGAACCTTAATTGGGTAAGAATATTGAAGTCTATATAGATGACATGGTAGTGAAGAGTAAGGTGGTGTCCGAATATATGGGAGATCTCAAAAATATTTTTGAAATACTGAGAGAACACAAGCTACGTTTTAATGCCTCTAAATGTTCTTTTGGTGCGGGATCAGGAAAATTTCTAGGCTATATGGTGACCCATCGGGCAATTGAAGTTAATCCTGATCAGGTTAAGGCGATAAACAATTTGCAACCACCTCAGAGCCCCAAAGAAGTTCAAAAGCTAACCGAAGTGACTGCTGCTCTAAATCGGTTTATTTCTCGATCCGCAAATAGATGCAGACCCTTCTTCCTATTGATGAATAAATGGAAGGGATTTGAGTGGACTAAGGAGTGTGCTTTAGCATTTCAGCAACTTCAGGAATACCTATCTCGGCCACCTATCATGTCCAGTCCTAGGACGGATGAGATCTTGTTTTCTTATATTGCGGTGGCCCCTCATGCTGTAAGTTTGGTATTGGTACTGATTGACAACAGAGTACAATGGCCAGTCTATTATGTAAGCAAATCACTACATGAGGCCAAGATTCGATATCTACCCCTAGAGAAGGCCATCTTAGCAGTAGTGCATGGTACATGAAAACTTCTCCATTACTTCCAAGCACATACAGTTGTCGTCCTAACTCAACTTCCACTTAGGGCCATACTCCGAAGTGCTGATTATACGGGGAGGATTGCAAAGTGGGGCACAGTTCGAAGGCATTTTGACATCAAATACATGCCTTGTACCTCTGTCAAGGGTCAGGTATTGGCAGACCTCGCGGCCGAGTTCACTGAACCCCCGTTAGAAGAAACATCAACAACACAGAACATGAATGGAAAATCGATTAGCACAATCTCCCTGCAAGAACCTTTATTCTGGAAGATATACATTGATGGCGCGGCAAATCAAAGGGGCTCTGGAGTAAGGCTAGTTCTGATCTCGCTTGAGAAGCTCACCATAGAAAAGTAACTAAGATTGGGCTTCTCGGCCACGAATAATGAAGCTGAGTACGAAGCCTTACTGGAGGGAATGTTCATGGTTCAAAGAATGGGAGAAAAGACAGTAAAGATGTTCTTAGACTCGAGGTTGGTCGTCGGCCAGGTGAAGGGCGAACTAGAAGCAAGAGATAAGAGGATGCAAGGGTATTTAAGTCAAGTTAGACATCTGCAATCAGGATTTGAATCCTTCACTCTTTTGCACGTCCCTAGAAATGGAAACACACACGCCGATTCCCTAGCCACATTGGCGACCTCCTCGACACAGAACCTACCTCGAGTTATCCTTATAGAAAACTTGTGCAAACCTACAGAGGTTAAGGGACAAGCGGTTCATGTTCACCAAATCAGGGTAAGGCCCAGTTGGATGGATTCCATAGTACTATATCTGAGATAAGACATCTTGCCGGAAGACAAATCAGAGGCTAAAAAGATAAGGAGAAAAGCGCCTCGTTTTTTGCTATCCGAGGACCAAAAATTGTACAAGCACTCTTTTTCTGGGCCATATCTACTCTGTGTTCACCCCGAAACGACAGAGCTACTCCTTGAGGAGCTGTATGAAGGAATTTGTGGAAGTCACACAGGAGGCAAATCTTTGTCTCACAGAGCCATCACTCAGGGCTACTGGTGGCCAAATATGCAGAAAGAAGCACAAGAGTATGTGAAGAAGTGTGATCAGTGTCAAAGGTTTGCATCAAACATACACCAACTAGGAGGAGTTCTTAACCCCCTATCTAGCCCTTGGCCTTTTGCTCAATGGGGCTTAGATATAGTTGGCCCTTTCCCCAAAGCAGCAAGGAACAAAAGGTATTTGCTGGTTGGCATTGACTATTTCACTAAATGAGTTAAAGCTGAACCTTTAACAAATATCAGAGATGTGGATGCTAAGAAGTTTATTTGTAAAAACATTGTTACCTGGTTCAGGGTCCCTCATTCCCTCATCTCGGATAATGGTCTTTAGTTTGACAGTAAGTCCTTCAGAAGATACTGTTGTGAATTGGGAATTACGAACAGATATTCTAATATGGCTTATCCTCAGGGAAATGGACAAGCCGAGTCTATTAATAAAGTCATAGTTAGTGGACTCAAGGAAAGGTTAGATGATACGAAGGGAAATGGGCGGAAGAACTGCCACATGTCTTGTGGACGTATCGAACCACGCCTCGCAGATCAACAGGGGAGATCTCCTTTTCGATGACTTATGGAGCCGAAGTTGTTATTCCCTTAGAGACAGGCTTCCCAACACTAAAGACCAGCTCGTTCAGTCCAAGTAGTAACAATGAGTTGCTAGAAAGGAGCTTGGATCTTATCAAAGAAAGAAGAGAAGGTGCAATGGTCCAATTAACATACTACCAACACAAACTCAAGCAAGGTTATGATGCCAAGATAAAGTTAAGGCCATTAGTGCCTGGTGACTTGGTATTGAGGAAAGTTCTAGGCACTACAAAGAACCCAGCATAGGGAAAACTAGGATTTAATTGGGAAGGACCATATCGCATCACCTCTGTGGCTGATATAAGGGCCTATTTCCTTGAAGACTTAGATGAATGTGTAATACCGCGCCCTTGGAATGTAAACAACCTAAAAATGTATTATTATTAATGAAAATTTCTTTTATCAATAAATTCTCTTGTTGTGTAAAAGTATTGTGCTTCATGTTACTCAAACTGTACAAGTATTAAACAGAACCTAAATCCTGCATGGCTCCTCGGACCATAGCCTTAGGGGAAATTAATTACTATTGACATCTGTTCAAGTATTAAATAGAACTTAAATCCTGCATGGCTCCTCGGACCACATGCTTAAGGGAAATTAATTACTTTCGACATCTGTTCAAGTATTAAATAGAACCTAAATCCTGCATGGCTCCTCGGACCACAGGCTTAGGGGAAATTAATTACTTTCGACATCTGTTCAAGTATTAAACAGAACGTAAATCCTGCATGGCTTCTCGGGCCACAGGCTTAGGGGAAATTAATTACTTTTGACATCTGTTCAAGTATTAAACAGATCCTAAGATATGTCAGGTCTCTCGGACCACATATTTGGGTGAAATTAATACTCAAGGGCATGTACATAAGTGTTTAAACAGAACCAAAGGTCAAAACAGATCCAAAGCAAATTTAAACTTATATTTATGAGTAATATACAGATTTTCTGCCTCTTTTATTTTCCTTCACATGATATAAGTCTATCAATATCAATCTTCATTACATAAGATTCAATTCACAAAACAAACACTTAATACACAACTTTGATCCTGGCACTTAATCAAATTACTTATATTATTAAGCAGCATATTATTGTTGACTTTTATTGAAGGCACAGTAACGGCAGTTCAATGCTATGTATAAAAATAATAAAATTCAAATTACATAAGGCAAAAGAACAAAAGATGAAATGAAGAACATTCTCATTGAATGATAAAGAAAGTACATTGTACACATTGACATAGTATCATATAAAAAAAATAAAAAAATAAAAAAAATAATAAAAAAAAAAAACCTACTACAAAAGGAATTAGAAAAGGAATCCTAAGGGCTAAGCTTTAGCAGGAGAGGTAGGAGGATCTTCCTTCTAGCTTGGTTGAGAAGTAAAAGCATCCTTGACCTTGGGGTCAGCTTCCTAAATCTCGGCATCTGCTTCCTTCTCCTTGGCAGCATCTTTAGCCTTACCAGAGGACTTTTTCCCTTTGTCTTTGACTTTGCCTTTCTCCCCTTCAGCCCCCTGGCCTTGGTCACCAGTTTGGCTGCATTCCTTCAAAATTTCAGGAAGAGGGAGGGCATCTGGGATAGCCAAAGGCTACTCGGAAGATTCTGGGACAGGAGCAGGAGGAGAGGAGATAGTAGCTGGGACTTCACGGATCTCTGGATGGTAATAGACACTCTCGGGCAGCCTCCAAACATAATCTGCAGGGACTCCTGCAACGCTCAGGGCCCTATCCCATGTCACATTGCAATAATCCCTACACACCTCTGAAAGTTCCTCAGCAAGCCTTACCTGCATCTCCTCCACACCAAGCAAATATGAAGCCTTCTTCTCAACCTCGGCTGCTTCCCTGGCCAGTTGAGCTTCTTCCTTGGCCTTCTGCAACTCAACCTTAAGATCTATGACCAATTGCCTTTGTGTGGCCAGATCTATCTCAGTCAAGTGCAGTTTTTGGCGTTGATCCTCAGCCTACCTTTAAGCGGTTTTCAAGCTGGCCTCAGCACTCGAACGAGCTTGGTCCGCCACTTTAAGTTTCTCGGACAGCTTAATTTGCTCTTGCTTAATAGCCCCCAATAATTTCTCAACATCGGCACGAGTGAGGGCCTCAACATCGGCTTGTTTACAAGCGTCACAATACCACTCCTCGGCCACAAAAACTTGTTGAGTAATCTGCCCAAAGACCACAAAAAAATAATATGAGTTAAAAACAAAAGTATGATATAGTATCTAAGTTCATAAGTAGATAGATTGTTTACCATAGCTTCAGGGACAAGAAGAGGTCATTCTGTGTAAAGCGCCTGTAAGCATTCATATCCTTGGGAAGGAGTGGAGGCTGCTCCAGGGTTTCAGCTATATACTCCGCTTGACCCCTTTGAAATTCCCGGATCGAGGCATTCCAAGGAATGGGAGCCCCGTCCACTTCTAGCCAAGGACTCCATGTGCGTTGTGTCATGCGCACATCAGCTTTATTTTGTTCTTCTCAGCTATCCACAAACTAGGATCTCCTGTCCCAAGCATTTGGGACCATCTTCTGTTGTTTCGTTCCCTTTCGAGGACCCACCTCGCCTTCCTCAAGCGTCTCGAATGGCCATTTCTTTTTCAAGTCAAGATTTGGCTTTAGGCCGAAGTCGGTGGAGATCTGGGTTGGAGGAGGGGGAAGATTAGAGGGAACTTGGGACTTAGAGGCTCCTTTCGATGTTGACTCCTTGCCCCTGGAAGCCATGAGATCCCTTAAACTCTTATTGCCCATGTTCAGCGCTATACAGTCTTCCTCTTCTTCAGAGGAGCTGTTTGGGCGGGCGATCACTAGAATTGGAGTATAAACACCATAATTCCTATCTTATTCACCCTCGGCGTCCGAGATGTTGATTAGAGGAGCCCTCGGATTATTTTCTTCCTCAAAATGGAATTTATCTATCTCCTCCTCTAGTGACAAACGAGACGAGGCATTCTCCTTTTCAGGTATTGCCGCTTCTTCAAGAAGAATTTGTGGAAGTGGCACTGCAATTGGTGGAAGGTTGGTGTGCTGTTGCAGGCAACCAAAAATAAAACCTATACTCCTAAAAATATATGTAGTAGTGCGAGTAAGGATCGTTCCCACGGAGAGTATCTAGCCTAATTTTATGCTACGTGAACAAGGAGGGGGGGTGGAGTATAATGAAAAAAAATTTAAGAAAAAAAAAACAACTAAGGAACAATTCAAATTAAAGTATCGAAATTAATCAAAAGAACAAACCTTGGTTTAAGTCAACATCTACCATGGGAATTTTACAACTGATCATCGATGCAAGTATATATCAATTCACACTTTGAATATTCACCATCAGAACAATTTTCCTATCTCTCCTTAGTCGTAGTTAATTAGAAAACAAGCGATCTAATAAACCCTAACTACTAAACAAACCCAAGACAAGCGCTAAAGGTTTAATCTAGTAGTAGCCTTAAGAATTAGAGAGATCGATGAAACTAAACAACACAAACACAAGCGGTTGTATTTAATTTAGTCAAGCATTCTTCCTGAGATCTAATAATTTCTGAAGCAGCAAATCATTAAATCTTGGTTGCTTCACAAGTTAAAGAGATCAAATAATTACGGATTTGATATCTAACCTAGCAGTAAATTGCAACGAATAATAAACTAGTAGGCCTCCTAGTAATTAAACGAGACAATCATGAAAATAGGTACAGAAGAACATCCGATATTCAAAGCATAAATTGAACAATAAAAAAAAAAAAAATTAGATCTCATAGTTTTATTGATTCTAAGGCTTCAATTTCTTTCAACCAAGTATAAAAGTTTTAGCCAAGTAAGGCCATGATGAAAACTCAAAGAAAAAAAATCAGAGAAGAGGGGAGAGAGAGGCGTGTGTGTCCAATTCTGATTTCTCGTCCCCCTTTTACACGTTAATTCCCCATTTCCCAAGCCTACAAAATCTCCTAAAAATATTCTCAATAATAATATCAAAATCTAACTAATTAAGGAAAAATATTAAAAATAAAACAAAGTCCTAATATAACTAGGAAAGTGGTGTTTTTCAGCTGGAAATTTCGTGCACCAGATCTAGAAGCTTCTGAAAATAAACCCCATCAGATCTGCATGTTAGAATTACAGGCAAAGGAACATTCCAGAACGTCAGCAGTGCAGGTGTAGCAACTTCAAGCCCGATTTTGACCTTGATGCAGCCCGTATCTCTCAAAACTCAAAACATGAAAGTTGTAGAGTTTTGTCTTCGCGTTCCATAGCATCTTGAATCATCTCAATCGGAGCTTGGATGAGAGAGTTATGTCCAAATTACAAAACGATGTCAAAGCTGTCCAGAATCGCCTAATTAGCTACGTTTTGCACTTAACGCCTCCATTTGCATCCTAAATCAAAATATAAGAATAATGAGTACATTTAGGTACAAAATAAATATAAAAGACTAAATATTAAGTGAGAAAAATATGACAATTTGCATTCTCATCAAAGGTTCTGTGTAATTGGCAACACAACAGGGGGAAGGTCCCTCCAAGTCAAAAATCCTAGCTTGGAGACTTTAATCCGAACCAATCTGAAACTTCCAGCCTTATTTCTTGGCCTACATCCTGGAAGATGTGAGACAGTGGCTCATAGTCCAAGATTAGATAAGCGGCTCACAACTGTCCGTTTTCACTCACAAAAATCTCTGACCTTAGAAGGTAGTTGAGAGCCTGAACGTTGGTAAAACTGATTCTCGAAGCAACATGGTTTTTATCTACAAAAACATCCGAGAAGGAGATCATGGTCAGATCAACAAAAATTATCACCAAAAGAAGATGAAATGTCAAAAGTAAAAAGAATAAAGCTAAAAAGGCTAAATCCCTTTCCAAAGGGACTGATCCTAAAGGTACCCCACCTAGATCTCCTGCCTGAGTTGGACAATGAAGACCGTCGCTCCACTCCTCTGAGACAATCAGGTAGTCATCCTTCATGCCCTTATTAGACTTGGGGAGATAGGATATCAGCCTGACGACCTCAGACCGGGACTTGAGGTAGTATCCCGCACCGGCAAGCTTGTGGCACTCATACATGTAAACCACATCGTGCCACGTGAGTCCTAAGCCCAGTTGCTCGTTGAGAGCATCTACGCAGCCCAAGACCCTAAATAGGTTAGGGGCGCACTGATAAGGGGTCAATCTGTGGTTAATTAAATAGTCTCTGGTTATCCTACCCATAGGAAACGTCATTCCTCCCTCTATGAAAGCAATCATGGGAATGAAGACTTAACCCACGTCCCTGTCAGTAAGTACTCAGTCCGGGGGACAATATTCTAAAACCACCCCCTTTGGGATATGGTACTTAGCCCTAAAACCCTCTATACCGGCCGGTGAGTCTACTAAGTGCTTGAACCTACCCATCTAAATAAACAAAAAGGCCGAGAAGAAAAATGATAATATAAAGAAATAAAGACTTACGGGAACACGTATGTTAATCTCTGAAACTTTCAGGAAATTTTCGAAGGCTTCTTACAGGAAATAGCTATGGAGACTTAAGAGTTTAAAGCGTTTTGTAAGACGGGGCGTTGGAATTCTCTGAAGCTCTTGAAGATTTTTGAAGAAAAGAGGAAAATGGGTTCCCTCAAGGCTTTATATAGAGGGGGAGGGTGGGAATACTCCCGCTCAAAATACTAGGAAAAATGTCAGCCATTGGATTGGCGTTTCACCGTTGGATGCGGGGGACATAAAGCCGCGTAGAGTAATTAATAACGTCTTGTGGAATACGAAGCGTCAGTGACAATTATGAGGTATGTAAGACTACATTCTCGCACATGTAAATAAAAAAATCAGTTGATCTTATCTCTTGAAAATCAAAACCCCACTTTTTCTCCTCAGATGGGAGGGAAAAACCAGAATTTTGAAGGGCTATTGTAGGGGCGAGGACCCAAAATAGTATATTGGACCTTGGGCCTTATCCGAGAACATTGATAGGTCCGAGGAAGAGCAAATAATTGTTAAATGTTCCCAATTAAAGTCTCAAAGGTGGGGAACAAGTGAAAGGTTATCCGAGGAGGAAGTCCCTCTCGAATATGATGAATATAGTTTACAATATGTACTCCATCAGTTAGCGTAATCCTCCAAGAAACTCCAATGATAGAGACATACCTCACGAACATATGAGAATGAAGGAAACCTAAAAATATCTAAGGAAAAGCTACCACCACCGCATTAAATGCACTGCAGCTACTTTTCTGGCCGCATTTATGTGGAGAAGACCTTTGAATAGTGCTACCTTGGCTATCACAACTCACAGAAAACCAGAGAGGGTGTTTGATGAAACAGGTACTCAAGTAAGGGCTCGAATGATCAATAGGTGTAAGGTGAAGATGGTCCAAAAGAAGATATATAAGGTGAAAGACTCTTCATAGAGAAGAGATTGGAAAAAGAGGGAGAAAACACTATAGCAATTTAAATTGTCTTTGTATCCAACTATGATCAATATATAAAATCGTGATCTCCTCGAACTAAAAGTCCATTAACATCAAAAACTTCTTATTTGTGTTTGATTGTCATTTAATTCAATATTAGTCGTTGTTCAACTCATTAGGACCTAGTTCTTTGACCTACTCTCTACAAATTTATTGTATTGGGCTCATTGGGCCGAGATCCCATATATTTTGGGCTTGGGCCACAAATCGGGACCCTATAAGTTGAATTTTTTCTTTTTTCAAAACCATTGTTGTATTGATGATACCTATTGTAATTTTTGTTAGTAATACATTTAATTTAATAATTTGAAATCTCTTGTCAAGAATACATGTAGCATGAAGCAAGTTAAGTGAAGGCAATGAGTGGTATTTTTCCATCATTAAATTGCGATGGCACTGACACTAGCATGAGAGAGACTGAGAGTGATGAGAGAGAAGGGAGAGGAATGACAATGCTCAAAATCTCTCACTTCTCAAACTCCACCACCACTCGAAACCCTCAAACTCTCAACCTTTGTTTGATGGCAACAAGCTCATAAGCGCCATGCATGCTCTCCCACTGATCAACCCTACTAGCGAGTTCTTGGCCATTACCATCTTTAACAACACCAACAATAAGAAGTTATTTGCCTTCATTGACTACCTCAATGAATTAATGGGCTTTTTTTGCATGTGAGTTTCTTTACTGCTATTGTGTTTGATCTTTAGTTGTTGTGTGCATGTGTGTTTATGAGCAAGGGACTGATGAAACTAATTGCATCAAGTAAAAAAGATGACTTTAGGGTGTGTTTGTTTGGAGAGATTTTAGAGAGGATAGAAAATTTAGAAGAGAAAAGTGGAGAGAAAGAAGTTTTAATGTGTGTTTGGTTGGAAGGGGGAGTGGAAAAAAATGTGGTGGGCCCAAGTGTTTTCTTCTCGGGCCTACCAAAATATTTTTTTCCCAAAATGGGGAGAAAACTTGGGGGAGAAGCTCACTAACATGAGCTGCCCAAAATACCCTTGCACATTCTTCTTTGCTAACTTTTTTTTTCTTTCTCTGTTACTAATCTCTGCACATTCACGTTGTTTTGGGTTTTTTTGTTTCATCTCACTTTTTTTCTTTTTCTTTCTTTTGTTTTTATTACTTTCTTCCATAGTTCCTTTCTCTCTCTTTTTTTTCTTTCTCTGTTACTCATTTGCACGTTCACGTTGTTTTGGTTTTTTTTTTTTTTTTTTTCATCTCACTTTTTTCTTTTTCTTTGTTTTGTTTCTATCACTTTCTTCTATAGTTCCTTTCTTCTTCTTCTTTTTCCCCCCCACCAATTTTTGGATTTGGCCTGTGCCTATGCCTTAAAAAAAAGTGAAATTTCCATGCATAATTTTTTAAATAAATAAATGTGTATAAAAAATTGTATTGCCTTTTGTTTTATTTAATAGAGACATAATTGTAAATTTATACCAATTTTATTTTTCATAGTTTTTTATCTTTCCATTTTTTTTATCTTCTCAACCAAACACATATCAGAGAAAACTAAATATTTTTTATCCTCCTGCTTTTCTATTCATTCCCCATTTTCTATAGGCGTAAATGTACTTTTAGTCCCAACATTTTGCACTTTTTCCATTTTTGTCCCTACATTTTATTTTTACCACTTTTAGTCCCTAAACCAATTAACGCCTGATATTTCGGTCCTTTCTATCACCCAATTAACAGCAAAAGCTGACGTGGCTAACGGTAAAATAAAAAAATAATATAATCACACAGAATATAATGCCACGTCAGCATAAAAATTTTAAAAATTAATTTATTAATTTTAACTAAATAAAAAAAACAAAATTAAAACCCAAAAATCACTAAAATTAAGATCTAAAAAGTATCTTGAACAAAATTTAAAAAACAAAATATTCGGAAAATTCGAAGAAAAAAAAAACATGTTTTTTCCCCAATCTTTGGTTGGAAACATGTTCAGACTATCTCTTTCTTCCAATTCCATTTCCAATTACAATTCCTAACTAAAACCAAACAAATCCTTATAAACCAATTTCTCTTCTCCACTTATCAAAAAAAAAAATCTCTTCTCCTATCTCTGAGTTATTCCACAATCCCCATCAAATCTCTCCAAACCTCTATCTCTATCTCTCGATCTCGCTCTCTTAGTATCGGTGATGACAGTGGCGAAGGCGACTGCAGAGGCTTGAAGACTTAAGGTGACAGCGGCGGTGGCTTGAAGATTGGTTGTTCTGGGTTTTGCTTGCATGGGTTTTGGATATAGATCGATGCTTCTATGCTTGTTCTGAGTTTTTCTGGGTTTCAAACTGACACTCCGCTACTATTGCTCCGCCGCCGCTCAGCCCAGCACTCTAACACCTCTACCCTTTTTTCCCTTCGCGATTTCTCTCTCGCGAACCCATATTTGCTCTCTCTTTTCCAACCAAACCCAGTCAAGACAAAGAAAAATAAAAAACAACAAAAATCCATAATAATATCCATGAACCCAGATTTTCTCTCTCTCTCTCTCTCTCTCTCTCTCTCTCTCTCTCTCTCTCTCTCTCTCTCTCAGATTTGCTAACAATATTTATCAACTCCTAGAAAATTCTTTTTCTTGTATATTATTATTATTTTTTGCTGTCTTTGGGTTTAGATCTGAGCTGCTGACATGTTTTTGTTTTTATTTGTGTGTGTGATTTCCATTATAAGATGTCTAGGAAGTGTGTTGATGTAGTTCGAATCAAATGTGTTTTTTTCATGTGGGTATCTGTAAAAATTTAGGATTCTTTCGTGCCTCGGTGGTGGTGGCGGTTAGCTTTTGGTGGTTGGGTTGAGTTTAGGTTGTTGTTGGCTTTGGTGGGTTGTTGGTGGTGGTGGTGATTACTGGTCGTGGGCATCATGGATAGAGAGAGAGGAAGAAAGAGACGTGTGTTCTTGAGTTCTTTGATATGGGTTTGAGTTCTTTGATTTAGGTTCGAGTTCTTGTGATCTTCATGTTCTTGAATTTTTTTAATTTTTTAATTTTAATATTTATTTTTAATTTAATTAATTAATGTGTGTGATTATTTTATTTTTTTTATTCTACTGTCAGTCACGTTAGCTTTTACTGTTAGTTGGGCGACAAAAAGGACTTAAATATCGGCGTTAATTGGTTTAGGGACTAAAAGTTGTAAAAATAAAATATAGGGACCAAAATGAAAAAAAAGTGCAAAATATAGGAATTAAAAGTGCATTTACACCTTTTCTATATTTCCACTTTTCCACCCCTTCAACCAAACAAATCATTAGTGTAGCTCAACTTCCCCCTCCCACTGGTATTTCTGAATCCCTTTATTTAGGGAGACGATGAGGACAATAAGGAGCAAAAATCCCTCCAAAAATTTATCACAGCATCTAACAAACATATCAAGCCATACAAATATTGAAATAAAAAAAAAAGTAAATTATATTTCAAATTTAATTATGAAGTTTCAAAGAATAACAAAAAATTAAATCATATAGTTAAGTTTCATTTAGTTACAAATTAAATATTTACATTAAGCTTGGAATTTGAAGTGGGTCTAATTGGTACTTTTAAAACTATAGAATTTAGTTTGTTACTTTTAAAACTATAAATTTTATTTGTTACACTTCAAAATTATATGATTTAAAATATAAATTTTTCAAAAAATGCTAAATTACAATTTGCACCTTCTAACTTGACATAAAATTCAATTCAGCTATTAAACTTCACTTTCGTTCAATTCAATCCTCTAATTTTTCAATTTTATTCAATTCAAACCTCTCATTAGTCTCCATAATAAAGCTCCATTAGGGATCCCAAAATGACATTTTGATTTTTTCTAAGTTTCTTAAATTAAAAAAAATTCCAAAAAATAACAGAAACACCCCATTTCACATCCATAATTTAATCTTGAAAGAGGGTAGGATGGTTATTTAATTATCCAACATCATAAAAGATATATCATTCAGCAAAATTTTCTTGTAGTGTGAGTTTGGATAGCAAACACCAACCGCATTTGCGTTTTTTCCTTGGGTCCCGTGCACTGTTCACGGGACCCGCAAGTTTTTTAATAAAGCAAAGAGGTAATTGCAGTTAACCCACCTATGGTTTGGCCGGTTTTAACTAAGCCACCTGTGATTTAAAAAGTGTCACTTAACCCTCCTGAGATGCCCTCCATTAGACATCTGTAACCCACCTCTCCCTTTTCACTATTAAAAATATGGGTAAATGTGTCTTTTTCATTATATTTTATGTCTCTCTCCTCTTTTCTCTCCTTCTTCTTTGCATAAAACATAAAAGAAAAATATCAAAAAGCAAGTCAAGATAAAATTTGTTTCATCATTTTTCATATACATAATTAGCACAAATTTTTACAAAATAGGGTAGATAAAGCAAAAAAAAAAAAAAAAAAAAAACCTCTCTAAAACTCTAACCCTCTCTCTTTTGTTGGGTTCTCTAAAAAAATCCTAGATTTGCAAGTTAAAAAAAAAACACCCAGCAATCTGGCAAATCCACCCCACAGCCAACTTATTGAACCATCAAATCATAGCCTCACCAAACTATCACCTCCAACACCACCAACGTTGTTAGCCACCGCCCAAAACCCCAAACCGAGAAGCAAAAACAAAGAAACAAGAAAAACACAGCAAAAAAAATCTGCCCAAAAAAAAAAAAAAAAAAAAAAAAAAACTAGCAATCTAACAAATCCAACACAGCCAACTCACTGAACCTTCAAATCATAGTCTCACCAAACTACCACCACCACTGTTAGCCACTGCCCAAAACCCCAAATCGAGAAGCAAAAACAAAGAAACAAGAAAAATGAAATCGTGAGATCAGCTGAGCAGCAGAGCAACCTAATTGTTTAGATCGGCTAAAATCAAAGCAGCGAAGAGTGGTGGATTCAAATTTTCTGGGGTTAATGGATTTTTGGGTTCGAATTTTCTAGGTTGGTTTAAATTTCCTTATGGTTGGTGGGTTCAAATTTTTTGGGTTTAATGGATTTGCGAGTGTAATGAATTTCTAGGTTGGTTTAGTTTTTCCTACCGTGAGTTTTTAGGATTTGGCATATTTGTTTTATCTATTTCTTCAAAAGAAGATGAAGAATCTTCTAGGTTCCTTCCAATCAAAAAGAAAAAATATGGGTTCCTTTTTTTCCCCTTACTATCTGGGTTCCTTTTTGTTGGTAGTATATACATCAAGAGGGAACCAATTATTGTGTTGATTGAACAAGATTTGGGTCACGATATGGGATTTGGGTTTGAAGGTTTGATTTCTAAGATAGTGAGAGAGAAGTCGTTCTTCAATATGTTGCTTCTAATTTTGTTTCTATTGTGGCTTATATAGTAAAAGAGACTTTTTAACGAAAATGGCAAAGGTGGATAACGTGTGTCTAACAAAGGTCAACTCAAGTGGGTTAAGTGATAACTTTTAAACCACGGGTAGGCACTTTTAAAATGAGCCAAACCAAAGGTGGTAAAGTGCAATTTCCCCCTAAAGCAAATTTAACATTCAAACTGAGTCTCACAGGCACTATTCATAGTTTAAAAATTATTTTACTACAATGTTTTCAGCAATAAATTTTCAATTTTTAGTAATAAACAATATCCAAACAGACCTGTAGTTTCAGTAATACTACAGGAAACTCAGACCCCATGCTATTTTGGCATGGAACTCGGAGACTCTTTTAAGAGTCAAGTTTGAAGGGGAGCTCGATTCTTGAAGAGTCGGGTTTCAAACAAGGTTATATTTTGATATAAAATCGAAAGAAACCCGTTTGACAAAATAAGTTGTCAAAACACATTATTTAACAAAAACAACCCAAATAGATAATATGCTAGTAGCATCTTAGATCTTCATAGAAAGTAGTACCCAATAAAAAACCAAAATTCAAGAAATTTGATAAGATAATAGGTCCGTTTAGATAGAACTTATTTTGCTGAAACTAAAAACTGAAAACACTATAGTAAAATAATTTTTAAATGTGTGAATAGTATCATGGGACCTATTTTTAATGAAAAAGTTGCTGAAAAGTGAAGTTTGTGGGTCCCGTGCACTATTCACGGGACTCACAGGACTAATAAAAGAGGCTGAAAGGTCAACAATATACGGCTACTGTTCATGAACAGTAGCCATTTGTCCCCTAAACGCGTGCGCAGCAGCAGAAGCAAAAAAAAAAAAGGTATTTTTACAGCTCTTTGGCATATCTGGATCAATAGGAACAGGGTGCTCTATGATGGTTTAAATCCTAATCCTATGACTGTAATTTTAACATCTCAATCCATGGCTTGCAAGTACAAAGAGGCTTTCCTTGACCAACCAAGCCACACCAGTCAGCCAAGAAGACCCAACACAGACCACTATCCACCCTCAGGGCAGTGGCAGCTGATCATAAAAATTGCTGGAGATAGAAGCAGGAAGCCCAAGAGATGGTCTTCTGCCTATGAAGCTATTAACATGCAGGCAGATAGCATTTTCTACGGTGTAACTAGCAGTGTAGCAAGAACAACATGTGGAGCAATGCTGGATGCTGTGGTTAAAGCTACGATCAAGGCTAAGAATCATGGCTTTCAGTGTGTTTTGTTTCTAGGAGCTAGCAGACAACTAGTACAAGTCTTTCAGCATAAGAAGACTCCAGATTGGCTTCAACAAACCAGATTAGTTGATCTAAATTTTCTGAACCAAAATGGACTTTCTGCAATATGTTCTTAGTGCCCCACCTGATTGTAAAATCTGTTTGGTCAGTTGCTAAATTGGCATGTCTAATGCCAATGAACTATTGTTGGTTTAATCCAGCACTTTTGTAAAAAAAATTTATCTTGCTTTTCTCCCTTTTTTGGTATCAAAGAAAAAAAAAATCAATGTAGGCTATGGAGCTCAATCTAAAAGAAAATTCCCAAAAGGATAGCAACAATCACAGTTAAAATTTATTGAGTTATATACATGAGCAATAAATCTCTTCTGAATAGTCTAAATGTCTAGTAGAACTATTTAAAGAAATGAAGTTGGATCCTAAGCATCTTCAGCGTCACTCATGCTAGGGCGGGTATCAATATAGAATTCAGTAGCAAAGTCAACTTCATCAACGATCCTCCCTCTGTTTATGAACATGCATAGGATACGCAACATGTAAACACAAAATCCGCTAGATGCAACAGGAAGAGTAGTAATGACTAATGATACATATAAATTTACAGAAGGGGATTTATAAAGGGAAAAAAAATAAACAAAAAAGGAAGAAAGCGTGAACGAATATACCTTTCAAGAACAAACTTCCCTTCCTTATACTTCTGACCTCTCTCATGTGCAGACTCCTGGGTGCAAGAAACAATCAGCAGTCAGCAAAAGTTGCCAAGCTCTATGGCCAAACCTCTCATTCTGGTAATTTAAGAAATATCGGCTAATAGATGTGTGCCACATAGGGAGGGGGAGAGAGAGAGTACATATTTCCAGCCGACAATCTGTCCACAACAGCAACAAAATATGTCTGCCACAGTATGCAAACCAGAAAGCATCAGCCTCTCCTCTAATGCTCCAACTATGAGGTTCACCCTGGATCAAGAACTCAAGACAAATCTATAAACTGAAGTATCAATCTAAAATTAGAATTTCTATAACATTCCTCAGAAAAAATAATAGAGAACTGGTAAGAACTAGATTACATTTTGTACAGAATGGAATAAATACAAATTGAAGGTATTTATTATGAACAAAGTTTTCCTAAACAGGTTTGAATGAATCTCCTTTAAGGCTTTAACCTATTATGTAGAGATCAAATCACCATCAACTTGTATTTTAATCATGACTCATTAAGTGATTTAAATAAGTTACATAACTACAAAATAGGTAATGTAATTAAAAGTACACATAGCGAATCATTTTAATTGGCACTTAATGGGTTGGAGAAACTTTACTCCAAACCAGTTTGTAGGAAAGTTGTCCTTTATCTTTGTTTATATCTTTCTCTTCTGAAATAATCAATATACCATAATCCTTTTTTCTACAAAGATAACTGTTTTAAAATACATTAGTTATCTGATTGAAATAAAAAGTGGTTTCCATTTATCAAATATTATATTAGTCTATTTTTGTACAAGCTTAATACAAGAAAATCATTTTTCAATTGGATGAAACAAGAGCAGTAACCTTAATGGAGGTCACTTCTTTATAGTGGGGGTCATTCTAGTTTTCCACCACACCAGGCCCATTATTGAGTCTTATGCTCTGATTTTATTTGATTTTGGCTTGCCTCTCCCATTAAATTATAAAAGACATTGAACAGAGTTGTCAAATGTATAATAATTATCTGGCTTGTAAGGGGGCCTAGAAATTCCTACTGTTTCAATTGAACATTGCAAGGAAAAAAACAGGAAGTAATAGAACATGATTTAATTCATGCCCCTCAATCTAAAAATAAAAATAACTCAGAACCTCAAAGATTGCACTTTTTTAAACAGGCTTCAGTTATTTATCTGATTTAAAAAATATATGTAGTTTTGATCATGTCATATTTTATAAATAATTTTTTGTTTATTGGTGAGTTATGCATTCACCCAATGACTTTTAAGTTTTAAACATCTAACACAAAACAAAAATATTATTGCCATCACTACATCTATAAAATATAACATATCATCAAACACTATTAGGCACTCATTTTTCTTAATCCATTCAATCTAGCAAACAAAGTCTAAAAATTGAAACTCCTGAAAAGAAAAAGGTTTAGAAATGAATATGCAGAGCTGGTTATTGCATGCTGCTCCAGAGCATAAGAGCATCAATATGGGGCCACTTCCTACATACTAAATAACTGAGGAAACTATTCAACCCAATAAAAAAAATAAAAAAATCAAAAGGATACAAAGCACTGGTCAAACAATGTGAGTTAAGTGAACAGAACATGTTTCTGTTTTCAAGGCTGGGCCATCAGTCCCACGCACTGACTGTAATAAGAGAACAGTCTGCCATATCAGTTAGATAATAAACTAATTTCAACAAGGTGCAAAAAAATCTTAGATGAAATGATCACGCATTGGAAGGCAAACGTTAAAATTTGATATTTAAAGCTACTCTTCCATATCATTTACAGGGACTAAATTCTACAAAAGAGGAGGAGAACAAATCACACGAGGAAGATTGACTGAATATGGAGATAAGAAAAATGAAAGGGAAAAGGTAAAACACCAATAAGAAAAAGGTATTTTCACTCTAGCAAATTCCTGCGTTGAACTGCAAAAAGCATTGGGATTAAAACAGCTAGTTGACAAATCCCAACCCTATCAAGCTTCACTTCCATATTTTCACGTGATAGTCATTCAGTCCAATGAACTTTATTAAAGTTGAAACAAATACTGACAAATGGAAGTAATATGTGAGGCCCAAGCCAGATTCAAACGGAACTAGAATATTACTGAACCCAGTTTCAACAATTTTTTACAAAATTGTTACATAACTGCAGTTGTTTGGTAAATTTTTAGGTCAATCCAAGGTAAGAACTAAAATCTGTGAGCTTGAAAATATACAGATTGGTTAGCGCTACTCACCCATTGAAGAGTCATAACATCTTGAGATTCCTACAAATATACATTGTTTTTTTAAGTAAGACAAACATTTAGACTTACAATATGTTTGGGAGTTCATAAAGAAAAGAATGGAAAGGAATGAATAAATTAAGAGGGACAGGAATAGAATAGAAAGGATTAGGTTGTTCTCTTAGTATGTCTAGGAGGAGCTTAAAAATAAAAGAATCAAAAGGGGGACACAAAAACAACAACTCATTGAATTTCTATAAAGGAAACGCTAGTAGAGGAATGGAATGGAATATCGAAACCATCCAAACAGGAGAAAATGGGGTCCTCCGCCATTCCTTTCCACCTTAAACAGTTCATCCAAACTAACTGAGGGAGAGAGGTATCCTAGGCATCCTTTCATGTTTTGAAGAGGTATGCCTTTAAACCAATGAACTCTGCCTCAAATGGCATTTCCTTCTCCCACAAGAATGAATGGAGAGCAAGGTTGTAGGTTTAAAACCCACTAGGTGAATGTGTAACTTATCAATAATTTTTTTTTTTTTAATGTGTGCCTTTAATCTCTAAAATGATAATGATGGTAATTCGTTTGTAATGACTAAGAAGTTCAAAGAACCCAAGTGTCATTAGAAAGATATGCTTCCCACTGAATGGAACAAAATCAATGTTGTATTGCTACATATTACAGACAGTGCAACAGCCAGTATATGTACCCATTTATTTTGAGAGGATGAATACTGAATCATAAATTGAATAAAGAAACAGTAATTGGTAATACTTGAATGACAAAGAAACTCACGCATTATTGAAGAGGTATGCTTTTCCCCGTCGGCAATGAAAAGCCTAAAAAAAATAGAGGGAAAAATGAGAAAATTTAACATCCTGCAAAGCATTCCAAATACAAATACTGCATTTGTGACATTGAACTGAGAAGAATCAATAATTAAGAAATGGATGATTCAATTCAAAACGATTAGGTGCATTGTAAATTGTTCCCCTTTCAATTAATAATTAATTCAATCAAATAAGTTCATATAAAAAATGCAACCCCAGAAAAAGTGAAATATAGGAGAGAAAATAATCCCCAAAGAATAAGAAACCAAAACTGACAATACAACCCATCCAGAAAAGCAACAGCAGACCTGATTGCCAACATTTATTCGACTGCAATTTCCCCTTATTTAATAAAAATTATAAACATGATAACAGTTCAACATAGACAATATTATTAATCTGGTTAATAATAATCCTAAAAAAATTCCTATCAAAACATGAAGAATCTTCCAATTGTTGAAATAAATGTCATTTTTATGCATACGGCTCTATCAAGTCACATGAGCTACTTGGCTATATGATCCATATTCAATGTAACCTAGCCTAGGCCTTCATGTTCTAGGTAACATTGTGTGAAATGACAGTCTAAGAGGGCAGGTGTGGGCCCAATATGTTGGTGATGCACTATCACCTCAATGAACCCGAAGTCACTAGATAAATTCCTTCAAATTTTTCACTTGAGAAAGCACACAGAGCATCATCATTGACACTCACCAAGCTCAAACATAGCCTTAGCCTGTGTTCTGAGCGCTAACAAAAGTGTACTCTATCAAATGCCACTCTCAAACGGGTTGGGGTGGCACAGTCACATTAATGATCTTAGACTTAAACACTGTTAATACCCTTCATATACTTGGCCCCCTTGAGAACGATATAGAAGATTCAATGATGACATAGTGACTCCTGACTAGATTGCACTGCTGAAGTGTTTGTCATGATTACAAAGTTCTTACTTAAGAAGAGAACATTTTATTCATATATAATGTAATCAGTCTCAACACACTCAAGCAAAGGAACCAAAAAGAGTTCTTAATAAAGAGAAAATATTATTAATTCTTTTTTTTAATAATCTTTTTTTTTTTTTTTTTGATAATATTAATAATCATCTTATTGATTCTTGAACAATGCACACACTTTGCTACACCCATACACTTCACTTTAAACACTCTTCACTGGTGGAGGAGATGACCCCTCTATGTTGAAAACATGAAAGACAAATTAGACTAGAAGTCTTCCACCTATACTAAAGACAAATGAACCACCTAGCCAACTTTTTCTTATGCTAGATACCCACACAAGAAAAGCTCCTTGTAAAATAAAGTCCAGACAGAAACTCCTTTTGCTAGCCTACCTACGTGCCTTGAATTGTCAAGAGAGGAAGAAAAATGCTTGACAATACTCTTTCACCTATTGGGAAACATGGAAAGAAAAAATCACATGTAAAACATCAAATACAAGCACCAATTTTTTATATGGTCGGCCATGCAAAATACACTTCAATTAGGTTCTCTGACCTAAGGCTAGAGTTGGTGATGACCCTTACAAGTTACAACTCCTTGATTACTTAAATCAAAGAAAGCCTCCAAAACAATATAAATTTGACAACTTGATTATGAAATCATTAGTACAAAACTACTTGTTTATTTCGGAAGTCAAATTATTGATTCAGAGAAAAATATTCATTTCCCATGATCATAATCAGTACCCATGATAAGAAAAAAGAAAAGAATGATTCTTTACTCTCATACTCTCATAAAACTCCCAATCACTATTACAAACCCACATCACACATAATTCCAGGATCGATTTACAAGCAACCTACACAAGCTATTCCATGTTCAATGATAATTAATTGCCAGAATTAACAATATAAAAAGAAAATGGTGAAAATGAAAAGAAAGAGAATTAGAAAGTACTCGAGAGACAAGATCTTCAGCAAGAGCCAAGTGGGTCTTGCAGAATTTGCATCTGTATGACCTTCCCTCCAGCTCCACCACAAATATCCTTCCCATCTATATCACCTCCCTGCTTGCTTTCTTTTACTGGATACCCCCACTTCACCAAATTGCAAAAATCAAAGCTTTTTTTAAGAGATATCTGAAAGTAAGATGAACAAAGTGTGACTGTGCAGTGGCCACATGCGTGTCAGCTAGTTGCTAAAGCCAGGCCCCGGTATAAAAATTTACGGTTTCTAAAGCCAAACGTGTACACATTAAATGATTCCCTCACCTCACATGTGTCATCACTGTCGTGTGTGTGTGTGCGCACGTGTGTTTCTGTGTTTTTTATTTTGTCCTTTTTTCCATGCAATTTTCAATTTTCATTAGGCTCAAACTCCGTACCTATCTAATCTTGTAGTAAGCTAAGTTGGACCAAAGTTTTTCTACAGCCCAATGTTGTACGAGTCCATTGGATATGGCTGAAGAAATACTTCACTTATGTATCCAAATTGGGCCGACAGGATTTTAAGTTTTCAGTATATCAAATATCAAAATAAATAAATAAATTGATCAAATTTTATTCATCCTTGTTCTTTTCCGGAGAACCGTTTCATTCGACTGATAACAAACAATTTTATTATTAAAATATCATTATAAAAAAATAAGTTAAAATGCAAAACTCATCGTCTACGTTTCTTTAAAATTCATTCCAGTCTTCTAACTTTACTTTCGTTCATTTTAGTTCTCTAATTTTTAAATTTATTCAATTAAGGTTTTTTCGTCAACTTTTGTTAAAAAAATTTAGGAAAAAAATATGGAAAATATTTTTTAATCATTAATTGAATTTTTTTAATTTAAAATTTTGAAAAATTAACCACAACATATAACAAAAGTTAATGGAAAAACCCTAATTGAATAACCTTGAAAGTTAGAGGATTGAAATGAACAAAAGTAAAGTTAGAGGATTAAAATGAATTTTAGTAAAACATAAAAAGTGAGCTTTGTATTTTAGCCTAAAAAAATATTATTTATAAAAAATTAATATATATATATATATATAAATAAAGGCACCATAGGCAAAAAGTATATACGAAGGATTCTATTAATAATGGAAACATTTAAGGACCAAACATGTTTAATCTGTTTGGGATTGTTGTAGGAAATATAGAATTTTTTTTTTTTCTTTTGTGGCCAATTATTGTTTTACACTTTTGGATGAAAAATTTTCACACAATATTCGTACTTTTACACTAGATTTGGGATTTTATTTTGGTTGGTGTGTTGTGTTTGGTTACTAAAAGTCAAAGAAAATTTTTTGACAGCAAAGATAGAATTTTTATTAGATCAGGTAATATAGTACAAGTAACACCAGGCCAACGTAATACAGGAGTTAAAATATTGGCTTGGCATGAGTATGCATGTAAGAAGCCGTTGGGCAAACTAAAGAAATTGTGCATACAAACAAAACAACTACTACCACTGGTGTACATATTCTATTCATTGGCAAAGCCTTTGGTAGTCTTGTAGTAGTGTCATTGCCCCTCGGAGAATGTCGCTGGGGTGGGTTTGTTTTCTATCAAAAATGTACCTATTTTGTGCATTCCATATAGCCCATGAAACTATAGCCCACACTTCCATTTCATTCTTCGTCAACACGGACGTTAGTTCTCACACCAGACTATAGAAATCCTCTACAGATGAGCTTCGTTTCTGCTACTTCCCTTCCACCAACACCTATACATTTCTAGCCATAGGGCATCCCCAAAGAGCGTGAGCCACCGTCTCATCGTGTTGTTGACAGATTGCATATGCCGGGTCCAGTGGGATCTTCTTTCGACATAGATTTGTGCGGGTTAGGAGTATGTCAGAACACGCCTGCTAGA
Source organism: Quercus robur (assembly GCF_932294415.1). Classification (NCBI taxonomy): domain Eukaryota; kingdom Viridiplantae; phylum Streptophyta; class Magnoliopsida; order Fagales; family Fagaceae; genus Quercus; species Quercus robur. Next base: position 24,241,063 of record NC_065541.1, read on the forward strand.
CAAATGTTTTAACCTTAGGGGTACCTGCAGCTGCCAAATACGGTTCCACAACCTTTTATCCCGCTGTGCCGAAGAATGCTCCACCTGTTCCGTTTGCCTCATGCGTATCGCTACTCAATAGGCCAATTTAACTGAGAATACGCCCTTATTGTTTTCCTTCCATATTAGCTTATCTCGATCAGTTGTTGTACCCAGATTGATAAGCTGAATCTCTGCCACCATGTGAGGCATGAACATATGGATTAGTAGCTGTTAGTGCCACTGCCTTGTATCTGGGTTGAAGAGGTCACACACCCTCATGTTTTTGTCTGCCTCGGGTCTAAATTGTGGGGGGTGTGGGAGCCACCTATGATCATCAATCTTGATGCTCTTCCCATCTCCCACTTTCCACACTATATCAGATCTCTTGTCTCAAGTAGACTCCTCCACACAAATGAGGGGTTGTTCCCCATCAGCCTCCATGAATGAGCAATTAGGGAAATAACGCGCTTTATATACTCTGAAAAACAGAGAAAGACTTCCTTGGATCAGTCGCCTTGCTTGTTTTGCTAGCATAGCAATGTTGAATGCATGAATGTCTCTAAATCCCATTCCCCCTCTACCCTTCGGATTGCACAATTTACTCCATCTAATCCAACGGATTTTCTTCTCGTTTCGTGTTTGGCCCCACCAATATTTTGCTAATGCCAAATTAATATCATCACATATTTTATTTGGGATTTTGAACATGCTTATGGAATAAGTTGGGATTGCTTGTGCTAATGTCTTGATTAATACCTCTCTCCCCGCCTTTGAGATATTTTTTTCTTTCCATCCCATTACTCTTTTTGCTACCCGCTCCTATACCTCCCTAAAAGTACTCACCTTAGATTTAGCCCCCACCATTGGTAATCCAAGGTACCTCTCACAGTTAAGGTCATGATTTGTGCTCCCAGCATGTTTCGGATTTCTAACTTCACCTGTGGTCTTGTGTTTAGGCTAAAGAAGAGGGTGGTTTTTGTCTGTTGATGGCTTGACCCGATGCTCTCTCATACGCCTCCAAAATATCAAGCAAGTTTCAACATTCAGTAGTTGTTGCCTCACAAAATAGTAAGCTATCATCCGCAAATAATAGGTGTGATAGCTTGACCCCACCATTACAAGACAACATTCCTTTCAGAAGTAGGTTTTCCATGGCTCTACGGACGAGAGAGGAGAGACTCTCGACACATTGGAGGAATAGGTATGGAGACAAAGGATCCCCTTGCTTGATTTCTCGGGACGATGTGATGAAACCTCTAGCTTCTCCATTGATTAGAGTTGAATAGAATGCAGTGCGCACAGTTTCCATGGCGAGGTTGACCCATTGCTTCGGTAGGCCAATTTTAGCATTATTCTTTGGAGGAACTCAAATTCCACCATGTCATATGCTTTGCTGATGTCAAGTTTCACCACCAAGTGGCTCTTTTTTCCATTTCTCCTATTTCTCATATGATGGATCATTTCAAAAGCCATTGTAATATTATTTGTTATAATTCTATTAGGCATAAAAGCACTTTGTGAGTCAAAAATAATATTGGGTAATATGGGCTTTATCCGGTTGGAAAGAACCTTAGAAATAAATTGTGATACAACATTTCCCAAACTAATTGGTCGAAAGTCTCTGTGATATATTCTAGATCTTTTTTTTTTTTTTTTTTTTAAGATAAGAACAATATGTGTATAATTTATTTTTCTTAGGTATCTTCCTAAGTGTAAAACAAATAATACAGTAGTAGTAACATCATGTCCAACAATATGCCAGAATTTTTGAAAAAAGAAAGGCAACATACCATTAGGTCCCGGTGATTTCGAAGGGTGCATTTGGAAAAGGACAGTTTTCACCTCTTCCTCCGTATTGGGGCGGGTCAACAAGTGTGCCGTACCTCTGTCACCACCCGATCCATAAAATCTATTACATCCTCCATATCTAGTGAGGTGGAAGATGTGAATAGCTATTTGTAGAACTCTTCTACTATGCTGGCAATTTTATCCTCATCAATGTGCCACTCTCCTTACCCATCATACAACCCCACAATGTTGTTCTTCCTTCTTTACTGACTCGCCCTTTGGTAGAAAAATTTTGTATTTTTATCCCTCGCCGGTAGCCATATGGATCTTGACCTTTGTCTCCAAAATACCTCCTCATGGTGCAAGAGCTCATTTATCTCCTTCTTCACAGCATGTATCCTCTCCACATTCTGCCTATATCCTTCTTCTATCAGTGTGGTAAGCTCTCCTTGTTTTGCTTTAAGGCGAGTTCTAGAATTCCCAAATGTGACACGGCTCCAAGCTATGAGGTCCATTTTACATTTTTTTTTTCTCAAAAAGGCAAAACATAGGGCTACCATGAGGTTGTATTTGGTTCCATGACTCCTGAATTATCCTTTCACAATCGATGTGAGCCACCCATTTCTCTTCAAACTACTGGATTTTGCGTCGTCGTCTCCGAGGTTGAGTGGGTGGTGCCATGTCCAACATAATAGGGTCGTGATTAGAATAGGATACTGAAAGGTGACTCACTTTTGCTCTAGGGAAGATCTCACGCCATTCCGTTGTTGTAACTACCCTATCTAATCTCTCTTCAACAAAGGCCACCCCCTACCAACCATTCCTCCATGTAAAACGATATCCATTGAATCCCATATCAACCAACCCACAATGGAGGAAAGTGTGTCAGAACTCAACCATTGGAACCATTGGTCTCCTATTGGCACCGTTTTTTTTTTCTTCTGAGGCCAACAGTTCATTGAAATCACCTAAACATACCCAAGGTCAAGATGCTTGGGCATGTAGGTGTCTTATGAGTCTCCATGTTTCAAGTTTGCGTTCTTCCTCCAGATGGCCATATATTCCTGTTAGTCTCCAAATAGGTGAAGTTTGTGTGTGTATGGTCACATCAAATGGTTTGGTGAGTGTGTCCACAGTCACCTCTTCCTTCCAAAGTGTTGCCAATCCACCACTACATCTGTTGTATGACACAACTAGCAAACCATAAAAAGCTAATTTTGTCTTAATCGACTTCATCTCTCTATCAGTCAATTTTGTTTCCATGAGGAACAAAATTGTGGGAGCTTTTTTCCTCACCAATTCATAGAGGACTTCGATTACACTGCAGTTCCCAAGACTCTGGTAGTTCCAACTTAGGACGATCATTATGATCGGCGAGGCTGAACATCAGCATCCACCGTTGATAATCTTGTTTGTATTTTCCTTTCCTCAACCTTGAACCACTTTGCATCATTATTCCCATGGTTGCTATTATCATTCTGTCTCTTTGTGTCTACTTTTAGAAGACTAGTTTGTGAGGGCTCAGGTTGTGTTTTGGCTGGGAAACGTGTGGGTTTTTTCCGCATGTGTTTAGATATTGGTGCTTTAAGTGGGTCATGTGGGGTTGGTGTGGCTAGGGTTTGAGGATCATTTTGTTTTACGTCGTACCTAATTGGGATAGGGAATAAATTGTTGGCTTGATTCTCGATGGTGTTAAATGGGTGCAGTAAACTTGGTTGGACCGAACTTGGAAGGTTTTGGCTATGCAGCTATGGCTGTGTTAATGTGGCGTTATGGGGTTGGGTATTGATGGTATTTAATTTCAGTTGGTTTGTAACTGCTGCATTATTTGTGGCCAGCTGTGGTGACGTGGTGGAAACATGCATGGAGGTCATGGGACGTGATTGAGGGAGTAAATAACGTGATTGAGGTTGCATAGAAACTAGATTGGCATTTACGTCTTTGTTTTTCGACAAAATTTCTGTTTCGGGTTCCATATGCATTTTGGTTTCGGGTTCCATTGGTTTCTCGATTTTGTGTTTTGGCTCGTAGGGTTTGCTGACTTCGGTTTGGATGGTTATGAGCCCCTTCTGCTTCCACCGATCTCTCCCTTATTCCTGCCTTGAGCCATTCTCCATAGGGTCGATCTCTATCCTCGGCGTTCACCAATGACGAACACTCTTTTTGGTCATGGCCTATCCGACCACAATTGAAGCACCATCCCACCAACCTTTCATACCTGAAAGCCACTCACGACATCACTCCTTCTGGGCTAATAACTGGACCTCCCTAATGGAGTGGTTTATCAAGTGGGACCTCCACTTGTATCCATAAGAACCTAGATTGGTCCGAGCTAAAGGCTTTACAGTCGACTTCCACCAACTCACCTATACTCCTACCAATGTCACTTTCGGCCTCTTCATTAATGAGATCAAACGACAAACCCCACACTTGAATCCAAAATAGTTGTTTCGAGAACGTTACTGACCTAATGTATATCCCTTTTTCCCATCTTCGCAAAGCCAAGAGGTGGTTGTCAAAGCACCAAGGTCCGTTGTTCCAAACCCAAAGAAGTTGGCTTTCCATCGAGAATTTGAACTATAAAAGCCCCTCACCCACTTCAATTATCTTCATATCGTCACCCAATTTCCACATATTCCGCAGCAAGTTTTTTGCAGCCCGTAAGTTTATTTGCTTCAATGTGAGAAATCGCCCTATGAGGCTTAGGGAGAATTCCTCTAAGATTTTGTCTCTCCTCACTGATTGGATTGACATAGCCTTGTCTTCCTATATAGTGAACTTCATGTTCTGTATACGTTTAAGCACCTTAAATTCCATGGTAACAACTAGTATCAGCCTCCTTACTGTCTAGACAAGCTACAGCTCCTAATGGACACACTCTTGGTCTTCCCATGTATTAGGAAGAAAAAAATAAGGAAAGTAGAGCTCACTGGACATGAGAAGTAAAGCTCACTTGACGTGAGAAGTAAAGCCTTGGATTTTGAATTAAATTTACTTCATTACTTTATGGATGTTAGTGGATTGAATACATGACATAATTTGGACGACTTATTATAAAAAAAGGGTCAAGAATAAAGAAATTCTATTTGATAGAGTTCCTTAAGAACTCTAGAAGATCTTGATGCCTATACCCTTATATGTAGTTGTGAAAATGATAAAATCAATTTGTATTATGATCATACTTAAGATGGAAAATATGAAAGGTGTAGAATTGTCAAAGAAAATTAAAAATAAATAAATAAACTAAAATTGGGGATTGCAGACAATGAATTGAAGGCTACAGAAGGCAAGGAGTTGAAAAATTGAAAATAAAAAATCAAGTGTTGATATATGTAATTATTGGATCTACAAAAATAAGGGAGTCAATAAATTTAGATTTGTTTGGTTATTAAGAAAATTTAGGAAAGATTGAAAGGAAAAATAAAAATTTTGGTCAAAGAAGAAATAAACTTTTTTTTTTATAGATAAAAAAAAAGGCTGATATGGCTCCAGCAATGCAATCCGTTAGTCACGTCAATTTCTTCCGTTAATGATATGACTATAGAGATCAAAAGGATAATGATTTCAAAACTTAAAAATCAAAATGACTGAAATATGCTTTTCTAAATAAACTCAAGTTTCAAATCATCCAGCTCTCGAGAGATCGTTATCAAGAATTCTGCAGTCTTTGCCCAGCCCATAATACCTCTCGGGTAAGGCAGCAAGCTCAGTGGCATCCCCTCAAATGTGGAGGGAATTTGCAGGATAGCGCAATAGGGTGAAAGAATATAATAAGTTAAGGCATGTTTGTAATGATTTTGGAAACTAGTATCTGAGTTTTTAAAACTCAAGATCGATGACAAAAATCGAGACTCTCAAACTTGAGTTCTACTGCTACCATGGAGCAATTTAGCCACGTGTAACTCTAGTTTGAGAGACTCGAGTTCCATAGCAGCAGATTTGAAGATGGAGAAGGAGAAAAGGAAAAGAAGAGAAGGAAAAGAAGATCCGGATCAAAAGAAGAAGAAGAAGAAGAAGAAGACGACCTGGAGAAAACTGGATCTGAAGAAGATAGAGGACGCAGTATAGAGACAGTACAACGAAGAACGCGTTGGCCGGATCGTCGATGACGGTAGTGACGAGCAAACGGTGCATCGCGGAGATGAGCGTCAGCGAGCCGTGGTAGGTTTTTTTCGCCGGAATGAAGCAGAATTCGAAAACGGTGCCCTTAGGGCGGGTGATGTTGACGAAAGGATCGGCGTGGGCATAGATGTTGTAGAGGTTTTTGGAACTGGCATTTTGGAAAAACTGCTACCAGAGAGGGGCGAAGTGGAAGTCAGAGTTGGTGAGGAAGAGGAAAGCGATCTTGAGTTTGGGGTTTTTGGAGGAGAGGTGGGAGAATGTGTTGGAGGGGTTGAAGAGAGAGGCGGCGCGATTGAAGAGAGAGAGATTGTCGAGCTCGTTGGGGAGAGGAATTGGGACAGAAGGGTGACGCCAACAAAACTGGATCTAAGGAAGAAGAAGATCTGGATCCGCCGAAGAAGGAACTCGAGTCTTAAAGACTTGAGTTCCAGCTGGATATTCCATCCAGGTCAGCATAGCATTCCATAAATCTCGAGTTTTAGAAACTCGAGTTCTACATTGAACTCGAGTTTTAGAGTCTCGAGATGCTATTTTCTAATTTAGTTTGCAAACTTGATAACTAATGAAAATGTTTAAAAATAATGTTAAATGAAAAAAAAAATCCTCAAATGTGCTTTTAAAAACAAACTTTGATGGTGTTGTGTTCAAATCATAAGGTAATGCAGATTTGGGGGGTGATTATACACAACGATAGGGGTTGGTTATGGTTGCACTTTCTTAGCAAGTCTTTCTTCCTCACTCTATATAAGAACTGGAAGCATTCTGTAGGCTTGCAGCTATTAGAGCCCTTAAATTCTTTATGGAGATTGGTTTTTTTATTAAATAATTATTGAGGATGATTCCAAAACAATTATCAAAGCTCTCTATGCCAACGAAGACTCATTTGCCCACTTCGGCCACTTAATCCAAGTGCTAAGTTCATGTCTGCTTCTTTTAGATCCATCAGCTTCACTCATGTCCGTCAAGGAAACTGTGTTGCTTACGCCCTTGCTAAGCGAGCTATCTCTAATGCCAACCTGTTCGAATGGATGGATTAATATCCTTCAAACATTGCTAATGTACTACACAAGTTGATTTGGCTAATTCTAATCTATAAAGATCTTGATCTTCTTTTTGAAAAAAGAAAATATGTGAACCAAATTGAAAATCACCTATAATATAGTTACATATTTTGAAAATCTAACCACTAAATTGTATATTCTTTCTGATAATTCCTTGGAAATCAGTAGGTTGATGAGTCTCGGGCGCTGATGATCTTAAGGCTTGATCCTGAAAACAAATATTGAGTCAGAGGGGACCGGCCAAAAGTCCTCCGATGATGGAGTTAGTGAACTTGGAATTCTCTATAAAAAGGAAGTGATTTCTCAAATAAAAATGTCTGAATGAATCACCTTTCGGTAGAAGAAACCTTATATAGTGCCTATCAGAGGTAGTTATCTTCCCAATCATTGTAAGGTTCGGAGAATTCGCATATAACTTCCATAACTAACAAGGAAGTCATACCTTTTGGGGTTTGTCCTTGAAAACCGTTCATTGAGTGAGGAATTTGTAGCCTTGACAGGAAAACGAAAATAGTCCAAGTATGTTTAAGACGTCGTAATCTCATCCGACCAATTTTCTGGACGGACGAGATTACTCTGGACGAATAAACTGCATGCCTTCCTTGATTTTCTTAGGACGAGACATATGGACGAGACTGGGAGTTGCATTTTATAACCCCATCACTTTCTATCCTTAACACATATTTTAAATTTTGTGTCAATTGAATATTCTTTTGTATTTGATCTATAATTTTATTTTTTTATGCATAATATAGAAGGGGCAAGGCCACCACCTCTCTCTCTCTCTCTCTCTCAATATATATATATATTAAAATCTCCTTAAAATATTTATTCTTGGCCCCTCCACAAAAAAGTTTACAAATGAACCCATGATACCGAATAAAAAATATTTTGGTCCATCCCCTTGGCCCATTTCCCCTGAGAATAAGAAGAAAAACCTTTGGACCAAAAAAAAAATAAAAAAATTTACCAACACAACCAATCACAAATCCAATATACTCAATAGCTCCAAGAATAACACTAATAATCTATACTATAGACAAACCAAAATAAACCATAAAATCAGTCTAAACAAAAAATACAAATAATCAGGAAGTTTAAAACTTAAATATGGCAACTGTTATTGTCTTTAATGTTATTTTTTGGGAAGCAATAATATTTAGTGTTGTCTAGATTATCTACCTTTTTTTTTTCCAAAACTTTTGATTGTCTTTGATAAATACAGTAAATTAACTCCAAAAAATGTGAAATGTATTTTAGTTAATGCGTAGATGTATGATTGATTTCACAAAGTGTATTAGTTTTGTTTGACAGAGGACTAAAAAACGCTTTGTTTTGCTGTTGTTATTAAGAACTATCAATAGATGTTCTATCGTTTTTGGCTTAAATTATTTTTTTTAAACACCAAAATACAAATTGGAGTGGTAGTTTAATATTAAAAAAAAATTTGAGTTAATACCAAAATACAGATTTTTTTTTCTTTTTACTAATTTTCAGCACAATACAACTAAAGATAAAGAATATAATTAAAAAAATTCTTATTTTTGACACAACAAATTTTTTTTTTTTAATTTTGGTTTATGCTTTGGCCTCCCTTAACTAAGAATCCTGGTTCCATCCCGATAAATACAATTATAACTTGGTTGTAATCAAACTTTATCCCAATATTATAAGTGTATTTTGTTATGTGCACATGACTTAGTTAAAATAATTATATACAGTCACTTAAGTATAGTTTTGTAAGTAAACACATGTAATTATTGATTTGCTAAAAAAATATACATAAATTGAACATAAAAATATATGAAAGTTTTAAATTAAAACAAGCATAGTTTAAATATATATATATGTATTAAAATTATAGAAGAAAATGGTAGCCCATATCTAGAATATACAAATCCACCAAACAGAAAGAACCCTTTTTCACACCACTTCAAATCAATCGAGGGAGGGGTGTTGGGTCACTTGATGGTCCAACAGTACACGGCCTTAAAAGGGCTGTCATACTCAATACACAGCAAAGTATAAAAGTAACACCATTCCAATCAGCCGCCCAAAACCGCACCCCAAAAAAAAAGAAAAGTCCCTTTATTAAATCAAATTCAATTTTCTTATCTTTTTTGTTTTGCGCATCAAAACAAGCCCTTTTCTCTCTCACTTTCTAAATTCATAGAGACCCCAGACGTGGCGCGCAACCACACAACTACTCAACCCAATTTGGGTCCCACCAATCATGTATCTCGTCGCCCATTCTCCCATATCCCACCCATCCAGACCCAGACCCTGAGCAAGCACATAATCCTCGCCTACGCGCCCGCACTCGCACTCGCACCCGCACAGCTTTTTAAACTTTTTTTTTTTTTACTTAAACTTAACTGTCTGTGTCAATTTCAAAATACACGTCACCACCGCACCCGTCACCGCTTCTTTCTTTCAACGCGGTCCGTACGTAGCGTCCCACGTGAATCACTCCACGTGGACTTCCCTCATTGGTCCCACGTCCATTTCATAGTACAACTTCCACGTGGGACGGAGCAACATGAAAAAATCTCCCGAGTCACGGACACGGATTCTAGACGACCGGGTCCCACCCCAAATGCGGCCGCCGCGCCTCCACCTACGTCGTCTGTTCACACTTCACACGTGGACCATTCCTGTCTCTTCCAATCAATTCTCTCTCTCTCTTCTTTTTTTTTTTTTTTTTTTAATAAATGTATAAAAAAGATAAAGATAAAAATATATATTAATGGTGGGGAATTGGTCTCAACTTTTTCAACATCACCACCCCCAAAAAGTCTTTGTATCTTCTCTCACTTTTGTTTTCCCTACTTTTCTTTCCCTTTATTTTTTTAATTTTCTTTAACGTTTTATCAAAATTATTTTAAAGAAATATATAAGATACGAATCATGATTTTTGGAATAATTAACTTAAAGCGATGCTTACAACAATTTACTTAACTATTAAGGCGGCGGATTTTGCCGGCGGTTTATTATTATAGTGATTATTAAAACTATCAAATCTATAATGCTAACTATTTTTAATTATATGATCCATACAATCCTGTTGCGAACATTTGAATCTGATGATGAAAATTATTATGTTCAGATCATTGAAGCTTTGGGTAAGTACTCGAATGACTTTGGATACTTACATTGATATATTTATTATTCAATTCAATTAGGGAGGATTTTTAACAATAATCTAAAATTTTCTTTTGGGTAAGGAATTAATAGTTAATACAATCTTTTTTTTAATTCAATAGTGAAATGGGAGATTCGATACAAATTTTTTGGTATCTCGGTTTGGCTGAAGGGTCTTCCTTCATCTTTTAATGTTGTGTTAGCAGTTGATTGTAATTCTGTAACTATGATATTTAATAAAGTTTCTAAACTTTCACCCAAAAAAAAAAAGATATTTGAACACACAAAAAAAAAAAAAATGCTAGTTAAACTATAATACTTTTAGCAATTTAATTCAAATAGGACAAACACAACATAACAATTTATATTATTCTTTTTTGGGTTATCATGAAATAAATCATTTTAAAAAAAAAAAACTAGGAATTTAATATCCTATATTATTCTTCCCTCGAAAATTTTCTTATATTATTCTTATCTTTTTAAAAGACAAACAAGATTCTTAGAGCATTCTCCTATCAAAAAAAAAAAAAAAAAGATTCTCAGAGCATTCACAACAATGGTACTAAAAAGCTATTTTAGCACCCAACACACTAAAAATACCAACAACATCAAAGGTGAAATACTTTAAAAAATTTAACTTTCAGCTACTGTAAATTGTCATCTCTAACAACTCACTATAACTTAAAGTTAAACACAAATAATATTAATTTATTCTCTCTCTCTCCATGAATTCTCTTTGTTCCCTCTCTTATTCTTCTTTTTTGCTGAATCTACTCCTTTCTTTCTCATCCCTCTCTCTCTCTCCCTTTCTCCTTTCTCTTTGATAAGGATGTGGTGGTTGGGCTGAGGGGTTCCGATCTGGTTGTGGGTTGTTGAAGTGGTGGTAGGTCGTTGATTGGGATGCGGTGGTTGGGTTAGTGGGTCACACCATGGGTCGTGGGTTGTGTTTGGTGTGGTGATCTACCAATCTTGGCCATAGGTCACACCGTGGGTGGTGGGTCACACTGGTGGTCTTAGGTCATGTTTGGTGTGCTAGTGGGTTCCGATTGCCATGGTTGCTGTGGGTTTTGGGTTTCAGCTTAGGGTTGAAGAATTTAAGGTTGTGAATTAGCCGAACTTTGTTAAGTAGTGCATGTTCAAACTTGGTTCATCAAGAAAAGTCAAAAATTCAAGCTTAGTTCGAGCTCGTGACAAGCTTAAAAATAATGCTTGAACATGAGCTCGAGCTCATGGGAAAGCCAAAAAGTTTGAGCTTGGCTTGACTTGATTTGATTAATTAGTCAAACCAAGCTCAAGCTTAATATCAAGCTCAAACTCGAGCTCAGGTCAAGCTTTTGAGCTTGAGAAATAAGAAATTACATTACCAAATACTTAAATCTCTAAAATTAAGAAGAAGAAGAAAAATAGTATACTCGTTTTATCATGCGTCTAATCCTACTTATGATTAGCCATTATTCAAATTAAAAATTTACATAATTTAATTCATTCGTTCATCCTTTCTTGTCTACGACTTCAACAATTATTCAAAATACAATTTTTATATTCACATTACATGGTAAAGAACTAGAAAAATATTTGTTTGTGACTATTATGAATAGGAAAATACTAACATATTTCATAACTTTACATTTGATGATTGATTGGGAAGGATTATATGTGGCCCACTTAATTAATTAATTAATTTTTAAATGTAACTAAAGTCTAAAGTGGTTCTTGGTCAGTTTAGGAGGAATGAAAAAATTAAGGTAACGGGTACTAGTCCCATGTTGGCCATGCTATTATTAAAATATGTGTAATGAGTATATTTAGCTAACACATATGAACTTATAATTGAGTCTATGCTTGAATTATTTTGTATCAAGCCTTATAGCTCACGAGCTTGTTTATGAACAAATTTTTTTGCTTGGGTTCAGTTTGTTTATTAAACGAGCCTAAAACTAAGGCTCAAGCTTGGTTTATTTATAAACAAATAAACATAAACGAGCTTTTTATTGAGCCGAGCCCGAGTTGTTCATGATCGGCTTGGTTCATTTACAGCCCTATTAAAGATGAGTTCTACCATAGTGTGCTAGAAGAGTTTTGGCTTTTGGCTTGAGGTTGAAGATGAAAAGGTGTATACAGATTGTATTTTGCTGAGAATTTTTCTGGGTCTTCAATGTAATTTTATGGGGGGAGTTAATACAATGATAAGTATAAAAATAGAAAGAATGTACGTAAAAGTTAGTGGTAAACCAAAAAACAAGAGATTACCACAATAGTATGCCATTGCAACCTCCTTCCCATGGACTCGTTGGTGCCATCCTCAAAAGCGTGCACATCCTCGGGCAAAAGGAGGTCGTGTGCCAAACTTTCGGCAACACGACCCCCCTCACCTTTATCCCACACCCGTACACTCGCGGTCGCAGGAAGAGGCTTGCCGTCTAGCTGGAATGTAGGCTGCCACTCCGGCGCAGCTCGGGAAATGGACGCCACGTTTGTCCCAGTCTGATTCGTTGGCTCCTGGACGACGATGCCTCTTGATGGCTGTGGAGGAGTCCTGGTGGGCACATCACCCGAGCTGATGGGGGTCTGCTCGGCAATACATTGCCTCTTCCGGGATCTGCCAGGGGGAGGAGGGGGAGTTTGATCACGGCCTTGAGGTGGTTGCTGCTACACGGCTGGTCGGGCGCCGGGTACAAAACAACTAACTGTCATCATCCTTCGTGTCATCATGTCTTCACCTCAATCAGATTCGGTTTCAGAGGAGCTAATAGATTCGATAGCTGCTTCCTCGACTTCCTAAATGGGAGCATCATGTTCAACAGGAGCCTTGAGTTTAATAGGGGCCTCGGGTTGAACGGGGGCTTCAGGCTGGACGGGCTCGTGTGCCTATTCTCGGCGGTGTTAAGACACACGATCTGCTGACTCGTCCCATACTAGTGCAAGTTCGTCAGAATAGCTGTACCGTGGACCAAGGTCGTGAGCCTCGCCTACTGTAAATCTCGGAGGAAGGAAGTTCGGGTGCCGTATGTCAATATAGGATAGGAGAGGATTGTCAATAACAAAGCTTGGCTGAAGGATTGCCAAGTAGAATACACGGGTTCTATGCCGAGAATTAAATGGGACGCTTGGAGCTGCCCGTCCCAATGAACGAATATTTCGGACCTAAGCACAAAATTCAGGTCCCTTACGTGCACTACTCTAAGATCCTGGGTAAATACTCTTCTGTCTGCAGCAAAAAAATACAGTGAGTTAGTATTCGTAAGTAAAACAATCATAAGCAAAAAGAAAAGCGAGTTGGCGATCAGTACGAACCTACTTCGAGCCGCAAGAGGGGGCACGGGATTTCACCAGCAAACCAGTTGTCGCACACCCGGGCGAACTCCCTGACAGAATTCCTATTAGAATCGGATAAGCATGAAATTAGTTGTACCCGCATATCTATAACTTTTAAGTGATAGTTGGTTTTATTATTCCCACACAAACTATACATGAAGTTTATATCGTGATGGTCTAATTGCAAACCGAATATCTAATTCAACTTACTGACACAACTAACTACCCGGTAAAAGTTGAGGGGAAGTTGGTCAGGATGCAACCCATAAAACTTAAGGGTATTGAGTAAAAGAGAGTCCATGGGAAACCTAACCCCCCCCCCCCCTACCCTCCAGGATTGCCAGTTAGGTTTCCCATCAAAGGGAAAAAAAAATAGTATTAGCCCCTCTGTGGAGAGCGATTTCGCTCTCGTGGCAAAACGTCACATCCACATCCTCAGGGATGTTGAACATTTGCCTAAAAGTGGCTAAGGACGTCTCAGTGTTTAGAAGGTAAGCATAACCCATCTTAAACTCTAAAAACTAAAGGAAGAAACTAAAATAAAAGAAAGAGGCAGAGAACTTACTTTGGGCTCTAGGAAAGAAAGGGATTCTAGATTGAGGAATAAGCACACATATGAATGCATGGCAGAGAGGAAACTCAGAGGATGGAGAGTGAAAAGGTGAAAGAATGATTTGGGATGAACTATTTATAGGATCCAAGAAGGAGTGAGTGACATTTAATTAGCAATAATGAGGCAAGAAACCTTACGAATACCTATGGTAACTAACACACACACCACCTCTGTTCACGAACCGTCAGGTAATGATGACAGCTAAACCAAACGGCCAGGTAGAACACGCCTTTTGAGAGTGCATTAATGGGTTTCTGAACCGTCCAATATCCACCCATAAAGCTTCCCGAATAGCTATTGTCTCTTGGATTCCTTGATTCGTCCCCGAGGGCCGAGCACGAATCAAGAGGGGGCTAATGTACGGTACTGTGATACCCAGACCCATTTGGGCCTTGGATTCTGACTCAACAGTGTGGCCCATGACACCAACCCCTTTCTACCTAAGGCCCAAGCCTGAGCCCAAAATAGCTACAAGCCCAGGTCTCACGCTACCTTAAAGCTCGATGAGTAAATAAACTCAATTAGCACACACCTAGCATTGCCATGTGGGCCTTGCTCGATGAACCAATTCCTGAGTAAGAAGACAATTGCTCGGGGGTGTTTTCTTTCAGATGCCCGGCAATGCCTTGGGAAGTATCGCTGCCGAACATCTATACTGAAGTGGGAACCAGTTCCAATGCCACTCCTACCACACCCCACTCCCAACTAAACACCCACTTTGAGTTAACGACATTGGGCCTCCTTTCCACTAACCACAAGAGTAATCATAACTCCCTACTAACTCTTGACTATAAATATGAAAAGCAGAGGAAGAATTAGGGGGTTGAACAAATGGGAGAAGAAACTGGGAAGAAGGTGAACTAGAAAATACAAGAGATAGTAGAAGTGATAAAGAGGGTGAGAGAGAGAAGCAAGTCTATTGGGTCTTGGTGCCGAGAACAACCTAAAGTAGGAAATCCTTAGCCCACCTTATAAGTAAATTGTGAGCCCAAGTGAGGCCCAACCCCCATAGCCTCATTTTTGGCGCGCACATTATTATTATTATTATTATTATAGGTGAGAATCACATGAGTAAGATTGATATTTTGACTTATTATAAAGACGAAGCATTTGGTTAGGCAAAAAAAGAAAAAGAAAAGAAAAAAAAAAAAAAGAGTATTTGGTTAAAAGACAGTGAAAGTGCACTAGTCTAATTACTAGGTGCAAATACGACTCTCAATTTTAATTACGACTAGATTAATTCTATGCTAACAATTAATGTAGAATTTACATAATTAGCAAATTAATCAACTGAAGTTATCAACTATAGCATGGACAAACATAATTGACAATAGCAATTAAACAAGAGTAGTAGGGAGAAGAGGATGAAAACACAAGATAACATTGGATGTGTTATCAAAGAGGAAAACCGGAGAACTTGACGGAAAAACTTCTTTGTGGCTCGAGAAGCCAAAATGATCTACTAGTAAATGAGTTGGAGTACAAGATACACAAAAACCTTCCAAGCTTAAGCTACCCAAAGTATTTGAGCTCTCCAAGCTCCAACTACCAACTGATTTTTCGGAGTCTTGTCTTCACTAACTTTTTGGATCTCGCAATTAAGTCCAATTGCATCACCAGTTCACCACGTCTTACCAACTGAATATGTGGTCAAGCTCTAATGATTCCTAATGGTCCAAATCACTCAAAACGCTCAGATGGTGTAGGAGTTGTGTTTGGATAAATCTCCTCTCTTGGGTATGTGAATTGGAGAGAGAAAAGAGTAGAGAAAATAAAGAGAAATGTGTAGTGAATTGTTGGATGATAATCACTAGCTCTCAAATGCTGTTTCTAAGGTTTTTTCTCAGAAACTCTCCTTACAATTTCGTGGGTAATGATGGTATATATAGTATGAGTGAATGAGGGGAAGAGATGCACAAAATTCCAAATGTCAAAGCATCTCATGATTTACTCGTGAGTTGGCTTACCTGCAAGTTACTTGTGAGAGTGCCTGTCATAACAAAATTTCAAATCTCTAGCATGTGCTCTTCACATGACCTTTTGGGTGTGCTGCAGTCCCAAGCCAATCACGAAATCACCTTACTTGTGCAATTCTTCACCAATTGTAGACTAAGTCACTAAACTCATGTACAATTAACCCCACAAAAATATAGATAAATTATTGAAATTATTACAATCAAATTGGCACAGAATGAATCCAAAAAAAAAAAAAAATACAAATCAATAGATACTGCTAATCACTAATTGATCATTTCTATGTTTAAAAAAGAAAATTATTGTGAACTTTTATTGCAATGTCTCAAATTACATGAAGAAATTGACAAGGTTTAGGTTACATTTTGTGTTGATATTAGAAAGAAAAAAAAAAGTTACAGTGTGTTTGATTATTTTTTTAAAAAAAGAATTGAATTTAATTGCCATTTAAGTAGTAACCACTAATAATAATAATATTATTTGTAACATCTTAAATATGTGTTTCGTATTCAATCCTTACTTCACATTATCTATTTAATTTGTTTTAAAAAAAAAACACGGTGTTTAAGTTCCCATGAAATTCTCATTTAGATTGAAAAATAAGGAGTTCGTTTGGTAATATTGTTATAATAATATTATTTGTATTTTTTGAAAATACGTGTGAGTGAAAAAGTATGTAAAAATACGTGTAATATTGTTTAAAAACTGAAAACTGTGATTTAAGTGCAGATAGAAACCGGACTAAGATTTTACAAGTTGCCACTAAATGAAAGTACATCAATCAACTCAAATTCACAAATTTCGCAATATGAGAGACAAGAATGTGTGGGCACAAAACAATTCATGCACCTTGCTTGTTGACTAAATTTTTGAGTGGGACCCAATTAGTTACAAGTTATCCTCATTTCACATTGGATGTTGAATATGAAACTAACGGCACGAGCGTTGTCATTTGTCTGGGAAGGCTACTAAATATCCATATAATGCTTAATGCTTTCATACTTTTAAGTTTTAACGCCTGCCTATAATTATAAACGACTTTGCCGGTTTGGCCCATTATAAGTTGACTCCAATGTACTTTCTTGTAATCTCGTGCGGTGAATTTCTTTTGGTGTCTTCTCAAGGGCAAAAAAATGGTGGGTTTTCACATTTTTCTTTGTCACAATTTTCGTCATATTATATATTTATATATATATATATATATATATGGGAGAAGGAATGCAAGTGTTATAGTTATTTCAGGTTTTAAGAAAAAATGTTGCTCTGACGTTTTAGATGTGTTAGAATATATTAAGTTTCAAGTAAAATGTCGATGTAACAATTTCTTATTGGATGGTGTAAAGTATGAGTTTTACACCCATGAATGAGAATCATACATTTCTTATGAAGTGATAAAATTATGTTGAGACTTGAGGGCTTGTGGCTAGGAGCGTGCAACCAACCCACCAACCCGCCAAAACTGATCTTACTCAACCCAACCCGTCGAATTGGGTTGGTTTTTAGGGGTTAGTGTATTTGGTTGAGTTATAAATTTTTTTTTTTAATAGTGGGCTGGATTAGGTTTGGGTCATAACAATCATAAACCGACCTAACCCAAGTTGACCCACCTATATATTTATAATTTAAATTATATATATTTAATATAGATTGGGTTTAAATTATACCTGGTGTAACTCAAAGTAATATTACACCATTCAATATTTTTTAATAAGATGCCAATTTTGACAAATCCACTATTATATTACATTATCTTCATATATTCTTTATGCTTGCAAACAAGGTGATCAAATATCAATAACCATGTTATCAATCAAATTATTTAAATTCAAATTTTTGTAGTTTAAAATCATCCATTAAAAATGAGTTTATGGATGAAATGGTAAATAACATCCGATTAATATGAAAATTGACATGCATGTTAATAACATATAAAACATATAATCCAACGGTAAGATTTCCAAAATATGAATTTAATAATAAATTATTGGGTAGTATAACATTACTTAAAGTTACATTAGATGTAACTTGAACTCAACTCATTTAATATATATTTAAAAATATATTACTTTATTAATATTTTTTTATTTAATTTTTCCCCTATTCGACTCTTTCTATATAAACCCCAATTACCTCGCAAACCCTAACAATCTTATTTCTCTCTTTGCCACCTCCCACTCCCACTCTCCCATTCTGCTCCTATTTGTTTATAATTGAGTTGGAATATTAGTTCATGTATATTTTTTTTTATCAACTCAGTTGAATATATTTTGTTTATAACTGAGTTGGAATACTAGTTCATAAATATTTTGTTTATCAACTTAGGTGGCACAGGTGAGATTTTTTTTTTTTTCAATTTAATAATAATAGTAATAAAATAAAATAAAAATTGTTCAACCCATGGGTTCAACCCGATCAATGTGGGTTGGGTTAAACCCTTGTGATGGGTTGGGTTGAGTTGGATTTTTTTTAACTCACCATGATGGGTTGGGTCGAAAAATCTCCTCAACTCAACCCAACCCAAACCATACATAACCATACTCGTGGCCTCCAACATTTTTTGTATAGTATTTAAAATTATTTTTATAATGTATACTTAAAATTTTCAAATTTAAATTTATAAAAGTAACATTCGCCTCCCTCTTAAGGTTCCATATTGTATTGCCAGCTTGTCCACGGACTACCAACACCTTAACCTCGTCAATACTATCTGCAATGCTAGCTAGAAAGTAGAGAGTAAGGGCTCTTGTTCATGTTCCTTTTTCTCTTGGGAATTAATTTTGAAAAAATAAAATAAATTATTTGTATTTGTATTACGAGTCATGTTAACGGGTGTCTTTAGGGCATTTATTAATAAATAATTTTAGGAAAATTTTAATACTAATTTCATTTGAAATATAAAAACTTGTAAAAAGAATTAGATGCTTTTTTCTTTTTCAATAAAAAAATTTCTAAAAAAATTTCTTGAACTACTGCCCTTAAAAAATTTGTTAAATTTTATACTTTCTAGCTAGCATTGCAAATAGTATTGAGGAGGTCAAAGTGTTGATAGTCCGTGGACAAGCTCGCCACACAATATGCAACCTTAAGAGGGAGGTGAATGTGTTGACGGTCGTTTTGGGGAAGCCAAATAGAAAGAAGCCCAACAACACGGGCAGAAAAGAATTGGTAAATGGATAGAAAAAAAAAATCATTAAGCCCAAGCGACAGGAATAAAGGATCACAGGTCCAAGAAATAGACAAATGGGTCTTGAGGAAGCAAACGGGCTTAAAGAAGCCTAGAAAGAGAGGAATAGCAAACCCATGGGCAGTATATGATGTGGAAAAGTGAGAATGGGCCACAGCAGGCCCAAAGTAATGCAAGCAAAGAAAGCAAGGGGTTGATGGCAAGCTCATGAGCCCCAAGGATGAAGGATAAGGTAATTGGGTTGGGGAAACCCAAAGAAGTTAGTAAAAGGCCCATGGAAATGCAAAGTTAGGAAAAGGGTCAAGGAAGCCCAAGGAAAGCGAATGGGCCAAGGACGCCAAGAGAAAACAAATGGGACGCATGAGCCCATAAGTAATACAATCGAAAAAGCCTAAATGACTATACTGAGTCATAAGTAACAAGCCCAAAGAGGCCCAGCAGGCTTGGACCAAATAACATAATAGTAGGAATAGTAGAGTGATATGGCAGGAAACAATGGCAAGGCTACGGAAAGAGTAAAAGGATGGGCTAGAGAAAAGGAAGCCCACAATCCGGCAAAGCCCAACCCCAAAGGAAGCAAGGGCGCAGAAAATGTGAGATCAGCAAACAGCCCACGCCATAAGAAGCCAAGAATGACTAGCAGAATGTGCAGATAGGTCTCCAGATCATGGCAAGCGCGTGAGCAGCAGGCAAGCTTTGAATGAACATGGAAGTAAAGCACGCACAAGAGCTAAGCATCACCAGCCTGTACCCAGCCAATACAGGACGTGGTGAAGTCATGGGTTAGAGGTAAGAGAGCATGGTCTGGCGGTAGGGAGAGGGGAAAAATCTATTATGAGGTTCATGCTCAGGCTCTTTTAGGAGAAATGTCCTGTTGGGATGACATACCGTCCAAAAGAAGCAAAGGTAAGTGGGAACTATTAGGTGCATGCCATGAGAGATAAAGAGAGAGCACCCACACCGTAGCAGGTAAGGGTGCCACGACAGACAAACAAACAAAATAGTCCTCTTTGTCTGGTGGTAGGAGTGACACAGTCAACACAGATAAACCAATGGTGGTCGGCAAGTACACCCAGACCAGACAAAGGTGGTTAAGGACTAAAATAGTAAAATCCAGTCACAGCAGGCACTATAAAAAAAAGGGACCCTAGCCGTGCACAGGGATCATGACGACGAAGGGGGGTGAGAGGAACTTAAAAGAAAACCACGAAATAGAAAACAAGCATTGAGAAAAGAGAGGAAAAAGAAAGATAAAAGAAAAATTAAAAAAAGAAGGAAAGAAAAAACAGAGAGCTAGATCGGCAGGCATGCACCAATAGGTTAATTCCCTCTCTCCCTCTCAAAGTCCTGCTCTCTATCAAAGGAAAAGAACCACTGTTGAACATAAACCATTTAGGTCCATTCCCTCAAAGCAATTAATTTCACTCCTGGAGGAGATTATTTGCATTGAGGAAGTGGTTTCCCTTCTCGGTTTCAAGCTCCGTAGTGTCACTCAGTGTGGCAGATTGACTTTTCCCTCTTCTTAATTCAAGAAACCCATTATTATTATTTCCTATTATCTTTTTTTTGTGTATACGGAGGGTAAAATTTTTTGGAGAGGCCACATGCCCTCAAGTCTCAATATAATTTTGTCACTTCGTAAGAAATGTACAATTTTCGTTAATGGATGTAAAATTCATGTTTTACATTATCTGATAAGAGATTGTCATATTAGCCTTTTACTTTAAGAAATTAAATTCTATAAGAATATGGTGTAAAACTTAAGTTTTATCCCTCTAATCTCAACATGTCACATCATTATATTACACATTAAAGAATAAACACAATAACACTCAATTAATTCTAATACTCATTTGAAAATTCAACTTAATTGTGAGTTTGTTGAGATATTATTATGTACATGGTAAGATGTATTGAGTTTTAAGTAAACAAATGATGTGACAATTTCTTATTGAATAGTGTAAAAAATGAGTTTTACAACTATCCTTACCAAATTCGGACACTTATTTAAAACTCAATATATTCTAACACACCTAATATCATCACATAAACCTATTACTTAAAATATGAAATATTTATGTTTTAATAATATGATAATGTGACATGTTTTAGTGAGACGGGGTAAACGGTTTACACTAAGTCCTTTTATATATATATATATATATATATATATAATATCAGAGTTATTGAACTTGTCTTTGGTCCTGTTTATCGAACTTGTCTTTGGTATGGTTTCTCAAAAAAAAAAAAAAAAAAAACTTGTCTTTGGTCCTCCTCATGGTACACGAATTTAACGCAAAAACACGTAAACATATATTATAGTCCTCATGCTTACACGGTTTCACGTTATTAAACTTTCAAACAAACAAAATTATAAAATAAAAAAAGTTAACGTTACGTGCTACTTTTACTTCACCCACTATTTCTTGTTGGTATCATTACCCTTGCGTGGTAGATTAAAGTAATGAAACACAAGCTTCATTTATCAAAATTGTAGTAATAAAATTTTATTAATCTTTTTGTTGCGTTTTTAAGAAGGTTGGGTAAAACATAAACAGCCACAATAAATTCTCAAACCTTGATTTGTGAAGAAGTAACTACAAAAAAGAGTGACAACCAATAAATTTAGAACCTTTTGACAACACAACAACACACATCGCTCTGTCTCTGTCTCTGTCTCTCTCCATTTCTGATTACTTGAACGCGAGCATTATAAATCCATTATATCTTAACCCCCACTACACCAAAACAACAACATCACATCAAGACATTAAAAACAAAAACAAACAAATAGTAATAGTAGTGCCACACCATTGGACAAAAATGCGTGGGGAAAATTGACAGGTTGGGAAGCTTGTTGCGCTACTTTGAAAAATTAAGGTCTCATTTAGTACGTAAATTTAAATATATGATTTTAATTTTTAAATAAAAACTGTAATTTTTATAAATATTTTTATAATTTTTTATTTATTCATATTTAAAAAAAAATAAAAACTGTAATTTAAACACATATATCAAATTAGCCTAAAAATGGATAACTTACTAAATGTGTGAAACAAACTTGAGGCGCAAAACCATAAATAAATTACATTAAAATAATACTAATAGTAATAGTAACTAGCAGAGTAGAGTAGTAAAGTAGTATTCATAGTAATTATTATCGGACGGTGGAGAGGTCCACGTGACGTGACGACAACCCGAATCCCGACATGAACCTCGTCAACACGGAATTACTCTTGTGGGACCCTCCTGCGTCTGATTCGGTCTCTTAAATAACGAGCTGTTTCGCCGTCGGTGCCGCCTATATTAATAAAGGGACATAAAAAAATATTCCCATACATATATATATATAGTCCGGATAATATGTTTTTTATGCATATAATAATCATTCGTTTTGAAAAAAAATTTATGAGATATCGAAAAACCTATCAAAATAATTAATTTTTTTTTTTGTTTTTTATAAAAAATTTCATAAAATAATTTACTAATGTATATTTTAAAAGCACACATTAATAAATCTCATTTATATAAACCCAACCAGAATTAAAAAAAAAAAATTGTAATGAAGGATATTTGGATTCGATTTAGTTTAATTGGAAAAATAAAGTCATATTCCTACTCAAAAAATACAAATTAATAACTAAAATTGACCATTAAATATTATTATCATGAAACGGACGTGATAAATATAATTAAAAAAAAATATATTAGTCGGACCCATACAGAAGTAAATATGAAGCGTTGGATGTGTGCATCGAGATTTGTGGCGAAGAGGACAAACAAGTACGTGAATCACGAGAAAAAGAGGTGGGGGGTCAGTGAAGTGATCGCACAGTCAAAGACACAGAGAGCCCCCATGCTTCTCATCATGAAGCCGCTCCGTTTTCACAGCTTTTCACAGCACGATACCTCCCTGTAATATTATAATACTATTACTAAATCCATAAAAATAACACTCATCCACTCAGTGCGATATCCGTACATCATAATCGGACCCACCGGTAACGCTGACGCAAAGCTTCTGGAGGGAAGGGGAGAGAGAGAGAGGTGACTCTTTTTCTAATTATGCGCCCAGTTTGGTGGCAGCAGTAATTGTAACAGTAGCAGCTAGGGTCCTGGCCGCAGCAATTGTAACAGTAGTATGTATGCGTATAAACCAATCCGATTTTAGTCTAAAAGTTCACACCTTTAATAGTTTTTGTGATTTTCTAACATAGATGAGACTTGAGAGACCCTTTTTCAAATCTCCCCACATACGGGGTGGGTACACAGGACAGGTCCAATAACCATTAACGGAAAACCTATTTTCATTATTATTTTTTTTTTTCATGTATATGGGATTCTCTTCAAAAGAAGGCACAAAGCAAAGTGTATTATTATATTCAAAAAAAAAATTTTGAAGGAAAAAAAAAGAAAAAAAAGAATGCTTGACCAAAAACCCAACAGGAACTGGTTTTTGCTGCCCCTCCAAAGAAAATCAATCAATCAATCAAACCCTTCCACTAAAGGACCAAAAATGCCGGCGATATATCCGTTGGATCTAAAACTTAAGAAAAATGAGAAATAAATATATGAACTTTTAACTAGGTTTGGCTAGAAAAAAATTTATTAAGAAATGTTTGGATTCGGTTCTTTTAGAAGCTGGGGAAAAAACAAGAAACAGCGACTTGGCCTGAAGTTGTTTAAGGGCAGCGCTTAATGATATGAATTTCGGCTGTTTTGTTTGGTTAAAGATTACCACCAAAATTCTTGTAAACTAATATCATCCAATCCTTCCAAAAGAGAAAAAGATCGAACTACAAATTATGAGTAATACCCGAAGAGAGAAAAGACGATGCTGATCTATCCCAAAACAAGTTAAAGGATGACAAAATGAACGAAGAAAAGAAGATCACTGATTTTCAATTAAGGATTTTAACATTATAATTAAAATACCAACAGTAACAATAATGCTAGTAGAAACAACAAGAAGCAAACCCACGATGGGTTTTTCTCAGTTGCAAAAATATGGGCGAGATCTTCATCTTGGTTATATCTATGTACATCATATATCATCAGCCATTCCGTACAACACGTCAGCTAGATTTGCCTAAAGAAAAAAAAAGAAAACATAACTCTTTCTCTTTTCTTTTTTTTTGGTTTTTCTCTGTTACTTTCAATCGCAAAGCCAAAAACGGCGTGGGACTAATAGTGAAGCTAAAACGATCTGAAAGAAAGGAAACTCGGGATCTTCACCGGTGGAGAAGAAAATTCGGCGAGATCATCAGGCAACCTCCGGCGGAGGAGGGTTGTTGAGGTCGATATCCAGGAACCTTCGAGTATGATCAAAATCAACGACGGAGGACGAATCTGAGTCGCTGTGGGTCGCACTCCCACCCCCACCACCACCAACGAACCTGCACAGCTCGCGGTGGTTCTCGCTCATGTTCGCGAACGCGTTGAAGAAGTAAACGGGACGCGCCGCCACGATAGGGAACTGAGAGGTGGCTGAGGAGGCTACGCCGAGAGTGAGGTTGAGTGGCGGAGGCGGCGGGGAAGAGGAGTCGACGGTGCTGCACTGGCTAGGGCTACGGGTGGAGGAGTTGTTTGGGGAAGGGCTTGGGAAGTTTGTTTTGGCCTTAGCACCGCGGAACTCGCGAGCTGCGGCGTCGTAGGCACGCGCCGCCTCTTCGGCCGTGTCGAAAGTGCCGAGCCAGACTCGGGTCTTCTTCCCCGGGTCGCGGATCTCGGCTGCGTAGCGACCCCATGGACGCTTCCTCACGCCTCTGTATCGGATCTCCTTGGAGTTCGGATCCGGGTTGACGGAGCCGGGTCTGTCCCTGGGAGCCATTTGGGTTTGAAAAAGTTTTGGAGATTTGGATTGAAACAAGAAGCGAAAGAGTCAGAAACGGTGTTTTAGGAAAGGAAGGAAGTGAGGGTGTGGGTTTTTATAGAGGCAGGTTAGAGAGAGAGAGAGAGTGTGTGTTTAAAAGCTACGCTCCTTTTGGGCGATTGTTGTGTACAGAGTAAGCAGGATGTGGCTTCTGAAGCACGAACCGGTTGGGTTAGATTCTGCTGACCATTCACATTACGCCGTGTCCATATTTCTTTTCATACCTCTACTACTCCTCATTCCTATTGTTCCCTTTTTCTCTACTTAAACTAATCCAATTGCATCATTATTATCATTATTATTATTTTTTAAGGTTCATTTGGTTCAGTTCATTTTCACCTAAAAAATTAATTGCTACACATTTAAAGATAAGATTGTACTTTTATTAGTCTTTTATGCAATATACAAAGTATATTAAATTAAGTAAGGAAAATAAGTTCATTTGAAAAAAATTAATATTATGACGTATTCTATTATCCCCCAACCAATAGGATGCAAATTGGATTGTCCATATGTTACACAAATCCTAACTCCTAAGAATGGACAAATAAAAAAAAAAGTGAGACTCAAATTACAGCTAAAAAACCTTTATTTTGAAAATAACTTCATTCCAAACTAGGGGGCATGTTTCTCACCAAAAAAAAAAAAAACTAAGGGACATTCAGTACATATAAAAACTAAGAGGCATTGTTGGATTAAACTTTCTGTTATTCTTTCAAATGATTGGTTGACAACTTGACATACATGGTTTATTTATCCAAAAATTATTCTTTCTATTGGGTATATACTTGCCCCAAAAAAGTATAAAATTTATATAAATGAAAAGCATACACATTTTTTAACCCAAAAAAAACAGAGCTAAAAGTATATAATGATGTATTTTAATGGTCTATACGTCAATTAGTGTGTCCATAATAATCATCTTCTATACTTGTTTTATAGAACAAACCTCTCACAATATGTGGATCTGAAAACTCGAGATATCCATATATTCTATTCATGTAACTTGAACTAAAAAAAAATTATGGTTTATGTTCAACAATCTAAGGATTTCATCTCAATTTATTTCACACTTTTTTTATATGAATTATTTCACACATTGATGATATAGCATCTTAACAAATTCATAACCTCATCAAATTCCCATGCCTCGTAAAACAATAAAATAAAGAAAAATACATTGGGATTCAATGGGTCATGTTTAATGCATGCATTTTATTCATGTAAGTATAATTTGGCGGAATGAATTTTTTTTTTTTTTTTTTCAGCATATCCTTTTGCAATTTAGATACGGAATTGCATGAACTTTGTGTCTTCCATATGCAGTTCACATCCACTAGGATTCCTTAAATATATTTCTATGGATAGCATTCTGTCGTTCCAATTTAGATACTTCTCATGTATAATTTAATTCCTTAGTGAATTATTTATTTTTTTTTTAAAGAAATAATTCCTTAGTGAATTTCATTGTATAAAAATGTACCGATTTTTTTTTTTTAAGAATTCCTTAGTGAATTTCATTGTATAAAAATTTACGAAAAGTTTCAAAATAATCAAATGTTAACTTATAATAACATATGACGATGCACGAAAATTAGTAGGCTGGAATGTTTCGAACTATGGTGATGGCTTTATGACTTGAAAGAAAAGAAAAGACTATCAAGGGTGACTAGTGTAACTCGGCTAAGGACCCTTCAACGGTTAAGTCAGTTTTCTTTCTAAAACACAAGGATGGGAAACTGTGTATGGTAAATCTTTCCTTGGATGAATGTGACTTGCTCCTTTTATAGAGAGTTAGGAATGGGTGTACTTGTTCGAATCTACTACTATCATGAGAGATGTGTGGAGCTAATGGAGAAAATGGAGAACTTGAAGCGGATTACGAGGAATCCTCTCCACATTTTAGAAATAGTGAATTGTGGTTTGATTATATCGAACCCTAAAAGGTTCTCTTTAAAATTCACTAAGTGTCATCTGATCGTCCATGCCCTTGGGTCATGGACGACTATCTTGGAATCAGATGGTCTTGTAACCCATGGGTGGATATTATTCATGCGTGTGATGCTTCTGTCAGGGTTCTTTCCTCGCAAAACCTTTTGAATGTGGTCTGATCATGGACGACTACTTTGGACAAACTAAATTTAATTTGACCCCTATCAACATGAACTTACTAAGCTTGAGCTGCAAAGCCTAAAAGTAAATCTTATCTTTTACTTAAAGAAAATTTTTAATTATTATTTTGGTCATCCCATGTTTCAAAATAGTCCATAACTTTTAAAATTTCATTTAGTCAATAACATTTGTTCCTTTTTGTTCTTACGCCAAAATCGTCATTCTTGTTAAGTGGTTGATGAAAAAGTGTAATGTGACAAATGGAAAGATTAAAATAATATGTTTATGTTGATTGGATGCCATGTGAGTTTTTTTTTTTTTTTTTTTTTTTTTTTATAAAAAGAAAAATCTTTTCCTAGATGGCTAATATACGCACGTACAAGGGTCAAACTTGTGTATGGAAATGGATTGGGGGCTTGCTTTAGTTAAGTTAATGACAGTGAAGTCATAAACTTGAAACTCTTTGAAGGGTAGAGTGTTATGTCTCACAAAAGGACCAACAATCGCATAATGACTCCATCGCTTGGGTCGACCCTTAGGCGATACCACTTAAGCCCCAATATAAAAATGCCCCTAAATTTTTTTAATAACAGTTGTGGTGTGTTGCCAATCATTATGTTTTTTAGAATTATCTTACAAGTAATACTTAGTGAATTAGTTGTATTATTAATTATAGAGTAATATTAAAACAACAAAAAGCCATAAAAATTTCATAATATTTCCAAATTAGAATGTCATATTATTAAAAAAAAATTAATTGGAGATTATGGTAGATTGATATGTGAGTTGGCATATTAATTTAGAAATATTATGAAATTATTATGACATTTTGTTGTGTCCATACTCCATAAAATTACCTTTAATTAAAAACTACTCAATGGTAGCAAAATCTTAATATGTTAACAAAATTTTTTTTTGAGAATCGAATATGTTAACAAAATCTAAATATGAAAAATTTGTGCAAGACGTAAAAAGCCTAAATATAAAACAGTACAAGTTGTAAACTCACGAGTGAGGAGCCAAATCCAATCCAATCCCTTACCTGAAATCTAATCTGAACTCCATAAAGACAGCCTTACACGTACACGTGAAACAAAAGCGTGTTTGTTTGTGTGCCCCCAACTTAAAAGCCTGTCTGTCAGGGAGAACCACATGAAGAAGAGCGTGGAGATCACGCGCAGCAACAACAACAACAACAACAAAAAAAGCAACAAGGACTAGTACTACACTACTACAATACTGCTGCTGCTACTACAACAACAACAACGTATTGAATGTGAGCCATGTAAATATTCGGCTCAGTCAACGAGGACTTTGACTACTCTGTCTCACACACACACACACACACAAATATAGCCCCGCCGCGCGCGTGGTGGGGACTCCATGAATAATTAATGACACGTGGCACGCGATTTTGAAGCCACGCGGCGAGTATTAGACCAAAGGACGGCGGGGTAGTGTTTAACGGATATTTTGGGACGGCGCTATTTTTCCGTTACCTTTTTGTTTTGGGTTCACATAAACGGAAACTTTTGCTGACGTCAGTGTTACCTTTTTTATATTAATTTTTTTAAAAGTTGAGGTTCAACTTCAACTTCAACCCGACATTTTTGTCGGCATGCTCCGCCTCCTCGCCGCGTGAGAAGGAGGGACTAGCGTGTAAAAATCGTAAAAAAATTTTGCTCTTTTCCAAAAGGCTCTTTTGGTTTTACTTTATGCAAAATGCTAACGAAATGTCATAATGATTTTACAAAAACGGAAATGTCAATTTATTATTGGTCAAAATAAATAAATAAATATATATATATATATATTATAATGAAATCTTATTACAAGTTTACAACTAAAAAATAAATGTTCAGTAAAATTTTTGTTTCATTTTGTTGTATGCTTACAATTTCTCTTATTAACCTTTTTGTTACTGGTGGGGGATCAGACGGTTGGAAGCGTTTTGATCAAGTATTGTTTGATGTGGACACGTGTTAGTTGGAGACACGGAGAAAAGTGAGAAGAGATAGCCGCCCTACCAAGAAAGGAAAAGAAACCTACCTCTACGGAAAACACAATTCTTTAAATGTGAACAAATTAACCCAATCACGAAGACCCAAGTCAATTACAAAGCCATTCCACGTTCTTGGAAACACTTTATTATTGCTGATTCGATCAACAATTAATTTAATTTAAATATAAAATATTACCAAATAAAAAAGTATTAGTAAATAGGTGTGGTTCAGTTGTACTGGATTTGTTGAGATTATAACACGTGTCTACTTTTAAACAAATGTCACAATTTTAACGGATCCAATACATGTAGTGCACTAGACCTATGCCTCACCCCTAAAAAATAGCATCACTACTCAATAGCTCAATCTTAAAACCATTAATAAATTCATAAACCATAACAATTTCAAAATTATTTGTAGTTTGTTTCTTTTTTTAATATAATTTGGTTAAGTATTTTACAGAAAACTTGATGGCTTTTTTTTTTTTTTTTTTGAATGTTCTCTTTTTTTAATTTATAAAGTCAATAATAAGAGAGGAAGAAGGGTAGTGGCTGAGGAGATATGGAGCGATGAGTCATGTGCTTGGGAATGATGAATTTTTGAAAAGTTTTCAGGAAAATTGCATGTTTTACAAATACCCTTTTATGCTTGCTTATTTACAATAATAGCATATTTAATTTTGAACGTTCCTTCATTAGAATTTTACATATAATCTTTTTTTAAACTTTTTTTTTTTGAAGAAATCGATTTAAAAACTTTAGCTTAATAATAATAATAAATAATATTATATATATATATATATATATATATATACCCCATGCGTAATCCTGAAACGGTGCACCGGCAGACATCGATACTAAAATATTTTGTTCCAGTAGCTAATCCGGAACAGCCTCTAAAACAGAATTTAAAACTTTGGTGGAAATAGAGTGATTGTACAATATAATTGAAGCCTTTGACTGCTTGTTGATTTCTCTAGAATTTTCACCTTAACCCCAAAACCTTCATAGATCGGTGAATTGAAAAAGAATATAAAAAATTAAAAAAAAAATTAAAAAATCTTTTGTGACAACTTAATCATAGTTGTGTGTTTATTGTGGTGTCTAAGGGTGGAAATATGGTGACTATACAATTAACCAAGTTATGCAAAAATTCAATCCAAAGATTGATGAAAATTTTAAAATTTTAGATAAACACTTGAATTGAAACTCAGTTGAAATAGATCTAGTATGTAATAGCCATCAATTGAGGCTACTACACAAGGGGTTTTTTTTTTTACTCATACTAGCTCACAAGTTTGAGTTATTTCATTATTGTTCCTATGTACTATCAATATGTGTCATTGAATGGAAATAGCATTGTTATTTGCTCACTTTCTTCTAAGATTGCTTTCATGAATTTAATAGTTTTTCTATTTTCTTAACTTGATTTTAAAAAAAATTCCTATTTTGTAGAATTTATTTTGAAGTTAGATCAAGAGTTCTATATTAAACATATTAAAA
This sequence comes from Quercus robur, assembly GCF_932294415.1. NCBI lineage: Eukaryota > Viridiplantae > Streptophyta > Magnoliopsida > Fagales > Fagaceae > Quercus > Quercus robur. The sequence continues at coordinate 24,271,771 of NC_065541.1, forward strand.
TTCAGGTGCGTTATCAATACTATATTAATTTATAATGATATTTTTATGATCTACAAGTTTATTTTTAAGGCTGTTTGGCACTGTTAACAACATTGCATAAGTGATAATTTAAATTCTTCTTTCATTGTTGGATTTTTTTTCATAGTCAATAGGTTTCTTGTGCATCACACGGGTCAGCGACTAGTAATATCTAAAAGGCTCAGATGTTTGGCATAACTTCACCATAATTTAATACTTTTTTGATGAGAGCAAGGTTTGAAATTTGTATGTAGTAAAATTAATAGAAATTTTACAAATAATAATAATAATAATAATAGAAAGGTGCCAAATTAATAAGTTGTCATATTTAATTAATATAGGCATGTAGCCTATTTGCGCTAGCCACCAGTAACATTTTAGGATTTATAACATACTTAATTGTATTTGTAAGTATGGGTTCCAGTTAGCTCTTAATAATAATAATTTATAATTAGAAGCAGACGCCATAAGTTTGAAATTCTCTCAAATAATGAGTAATAATCAGAAGTGGATGACATATGTTAAATCTCTCAAACAAAAAAAAAAAAATTACTTACCTTATCTTTATTTTCTTGCTAAATATTTTTTAGATTAATTTTTATAAATTCTATCCACTCTCTTAAAGCAATCTCCTTTTTTTTTTTTTTTTTTTTTTTTAAATCGATAAATACAATAATGAGGGAGATTTGAACAATAAAGGTTTTGATTGAAAAAAAAAAAAAAAATCCAAAAAGAAGCAGTTTGGGTGAAAATTAAGGTAGGTGTATTAATTTATTAATTGGTTTATGTACACACCAAGGGGGTAAAGAAGGCAAATCCTGGGGGAAAAAATGTTTGTAAAGATATCTTGGTCACCACCAATTAGCTTACCTGTAGATTGAAGTTTTAGCTACCTAGTCCCACACATTAGACAATATTAACATCATCGAAATCCACTCAGATTTTGTTTGGCTTCCGTATTCATAGTCAATTGGACCCCCACCTTTTATTGCTAGAATCCAATGAACTCTATTAAAGGTGAATGAATGAAAAATATACTAGTTTATATAATATATTATAGGCGAAAACCACATTTTCGTACCTACATTTTCAGGCGATTCCTACTTTAATCCCTATATTTTATTTTCACCGCTTTTAGTCCCTATTTAGAAAAATACCATCCATTTTAGTCATTCTTGTCAGTACCCTAACGGCAAAGTCCTAGGTGGCCAACGGAACTATTAAAATAATAATAAAAAATTTTATTTGGCATTAAAAAAAGGCCACGTCAACATCTAAATTTAAAAAAAAAAAAATAATTTATTAATTTTAACTAAATAAAAAAATTAAAAACCAAAAATCACATGAATTGAGATCTAAATGTGTCTTGAACAAGAACACAAACCTAGAAATTATTTAAAAAAAAAAAACCTACAAACAACCATTCAACACCGAATTTTCATTTTCTTATCTCCTCTCTGGTCAAACTCCTCTCTCTCCCTCTTGGCTTTCTCTTATTTATTTTTTTCTTTAAGTTCAAGTTGTAGTTTTTGGGATATGGCTTTGATCTGGGTTTAGAGAAAAAGAGGCTAAGATGTGGTGGTTTGGATTTGGGTAGAGAGAGAGAGAGGGGCTGAGATTGGCAGTGGTTTGGATTTGGGTTTAGAGAGAGGGGTTAAGATCGGCGGTGATTTGGAGCAGATTAAGGGGAAGAAACCTCTAAATCGGCCTTTTCTCTTCTCAGGTTTTTCCTCAACCAATGCCGAGCAAAGCAAGGGGCATTTTCTGTGGGTATCTGACCCGATCTTAATCAACAACGAGCAGAGGAAGGACTAACGGAAAGTTGCCTATTTCGGTTTGAGAATATTGGGGGTTTTTGGTTTGTTTTTCCTGTGGGTATCTGACTCGATATTCATCAACAATTCATTTTCTCTCTCACACAATTCAACCGATCTGGATTTTTTGTGTTTGTTTCCCAAGAAAATTTATGGGTTTGAAGGAGAAGGTTTACTTTGTTGATCGGTTTGGTTGTTGGGTTTATTGGTTTTTTGGGTTTGGTTGTTTTGTTAGAGATTTGGGTTTGGTTCTTTGTTGGGTTATTGTTAAGGTTTTTATTTTTTATTTGTTTATTTGGGTGATGGGTTTATGAGGTTTATTTGTGCTTGATTCTCGATGCTGGGTTGTGTGTGTGTTTTTTATATTTTTATTTTTGCAATTGAATATGAGTCTATTTATTTTTTATTGGTGGTTGTTTGTTAGATCGGGTTTGTGTTCTTATTCAAGACATACTTAGATCTCGATTCATGTGATTTTTGGTTTTTAATTCTGTTTTTAATTTATTTTATTTAGTTAAAATTAATAAATTAATTTTTTTTTTAATTTAGATGCTCACGTAGCATTTTTTAATGCCAAAATAAAATTTTTTATTATTATTTTAATAGTTTCGTCTGCCATCTAAGACTTTGCTGTTAGGGCATTGACGAAAAGGACTAAAATGGATGGCGTTTTTCTAAATAGGGACTAAAAACAGTGAAAATAAAAGATAGGGACCAAAGTGGGAATCGCTTAAAAATGTAGGGATGAAAATGCGATTTTCATCTATATTATATAACATTAAAAAGATTCTAATTTTTTTTTAAAGAATACCAAAAAAACATAGTATATTTTAATTATCTTATTTTTCTTAATTAATATTTTTAATTCTATGGTGCGATAGACTGTAGATGATCAATTTTATAATTTTATTTATATTCAATTATTCATGGAGGAATGGTGGAGATTAAAATACTTGAAAACATTTGGTTTCGTATCTAAAAAAAAAAAAATTGGTTATGATTATAATTTGTCTATTATATCATTAAAAAGAGTATAGATATCAAAGAATTTTCACTGATAATATTTTATTGTTAAATAATAAATACAAGACAATTAGTCCGATTTCTTAGTCCAAGTGGTACTTCGTGCATAGGGTTTCATGTGGGTGGGGGAGATGTCGAGTTGCATGGGCAACATCTAACCATTAAAAAAGAAAAAAGACATTTAGATATAATCTTATATTCCTAATAATACGATTTTAACTAATGAATTGACTGATTGTAATTGTGTTAGGCAAGTTTGAACCATTGTACCGGTTCACCATTTCTATTCTCTCTCTTTATGTATGCTAGTATGTAGTTCTGTGCTACCGCACGGGAATGGATATATTATTAATCATGAGTTTATTCATGTTTAAAAGGCTCAGTTAAGTCTAAATTCATATTATTAACCAGAAAATTTCATTAACAAAACTTAGCAGTATATATATTTTACACAGAAAGATGAACCTTGGTGACAATGTTTATCCAAAAGATCCATTCACGCTTTTGAATCTTCAATCTCTATTGGTGATTGAAATTTTCGCAGCTTAAAAAATTTAAAATTATTAAAAAAAAAAAAAAAAACCCTCAGAGTTGTACTCATTTTGTAGTTTTACGATGGGTCATTTTGTAACATGATGGGCATTTGTGTGAAGAAAAAACCTCTGAAGTTCCATGGCTGATAAAAAAAATTCTCTCCAATCTCTTTTTATAGAGAGAGGGGTTTGTGCATGTTTTTATACATCCTTCATAGTTGTATTATCACGAAGCAGGTCCAATGGATTTAGATTGGTACTACCAATTCCCAAAGCATGAGTGTTTAATGTGTTATTAATTTCATCTCATTGGCTTCTGCACATGACAGCAAAATTAAAAATAATTAGATTGTACACGTGTATAGTAAAATTGGACTCCAATTTCAGATTCTAATTGAACAATTGGAATGATAATATATGATAGTAATAACAATAGGAAAATTCAAATAAAAATTCGAATTAAATTGTAACAATCTGAATAAAAAATTCCAATAGAAAGACAGGGTGGAGTGATCCACTCCAAGAAGGCGACCAAACTTGCGTAAATATAGAATAATAAATCTCTCTCCGAAAAATTTACATTGTTCATAACCTTTACCTTCATTGAACATTTTAAAAACATAGTGACTCACATCTGCCATCCAGACATCTACAGCCGGGTCCTCTCCAATTCGCATGAGATTCCATTGATCACTAAGTTCCTTTGCAACCTGCAAAAAGTATCATCCATCGGTCCACAGCAGTGCTTTCTTCATTTTATAGGTGCCAAACCTAAACAAAAAGCCAAATATAAGGATAGTGAATTTTAGGCATAATGTGCATCTAATCACATATTAGCAATTTATAACAAATGTAAAGATGCAAACTTTGTAAGTGAATAGCAAACAAAACTCAATGTCAGAACCAAGAAGAAAGCACTTTAATCCGAAACTCAGTGCAAATGTAAAGATGCAAACTTTGTAAGCAATTTATAACAAAGATGCAAACTCTGGCTTTGCTATCTTTTTGGAAATTATGCAATGTACCCAAACCAAGTTCTTATCACCGATATTAATCTCTTTGGTTTTCACGTTTGACTACAAAATCAAGAAAAAACTTAATTAGCACAATAACTCACTTGACCTGATACATAGAAGTGGTTTTAATGAGAATGAACCCACATACATTTAGCTACATGATGCAAAATTCAACCTCAATTTTAGATTCTAGACACATGACACAAAATTAGAGTTCTAATTTGGAATTCAATTTCACACTCTCTCTGCTTCACCTATTATTTTATATATAGACTAGTCAGGGTAGCACGTGATAGCCATGGGAAAAAAAAGTAGTGATTAGAGCATTTGCAGCAGTGGAGCTAAAAAGCTATAATGCTATTTTAGCTCCACCAATATAGCAAAAAGGGCTTGCAGCAGTAGAGCCAAATCCATAAAATATAGCTTATTTGCTACAGTGCACATCTATCTATAGATGTGCACTGTAGCACTCATCTAAAAAAAAAAAAAAAAATTTTAATCCCACTATCGATTAAAATAATAAAACACATCTTATTTTTTTCATTCTTTTATTCCATTTCTTCACCGTGCACTCATCTCAGAGCACACATCTCCCTTATCAAACACTCATCTCCCTCACTCATCTCTCTTACTCCATCAAGCACTCATCACCGTCGCCGTCCCAGCCCAGCCAAGCCCACGCCGTCGCAAGCTCTCATCTCCCTCACTCATCTCTCTCACTCCATCAAGCACTCATCACCGTCGCCGTCCCAGCCCCAGCCCACGCCGTCCGTCGCCGTCCAAGCCCAGCCCACGCCGTCGCAAGCTCTCATCTCTCTCACTCATCAAGCTCTCGTCTCCGATTTGTGCTGGGTTTGTCTCCGGTTGGTGATTTTGTTTGGTCTAGATTGAGGATTTGGGTTTTTTTTTTTTTTTTTCTTTGCTGTGGACTGGTGGTGGTGGTGGTGGTGTTGGTGGAGGATGTTTGTGCTGTGTGGTGGTGGTGGTGGTGATATATTATTTTACTGTAGTAGAAATATTATTATTTTATTGTAGTAGAAATATTATTTTATTGTAATAGAAATATTATTTTATTGTGATAAATATATTATTTTATTGTGTTGAAAGCTAAAATAGATCCATTGCTGCAGCATATGTGTAGGTAAAATACATAAAATAACTTTTGGTGGAGCTAAATTGCTAAAAATTTAGCTCCACTGCTGTGGATGCTCTTAGGATCAATTTTAGATTTTATTTGTATCATAAAATAAATATATAAATCATTTGATTTTTAAAATACATAGAGATTTACATTAATCAAAAGAGACATTAATTTTAAGAATTTTGATAATTATATCATAAAAAGTTAATCTCATTCGTATAAAACCGTGACAGATCCCAGTCCAAAATTTTATTATTTTATTTTGACCTATAACTTACACCTCAATAGTTGTGAATATATTGTAATAACAACAAAATGTCATGACATTTTTAGTTGTGCTAGATCCCGGTATAATACTTTATTATTTTATTTTATTTTATTTTGATCCATAAGAAATTGATACATGCGTCACAAAATTTTTATAATATCTCTATGTATACATTGTACTTAATTACAATGTAAATTTATATTGTAGACACAAAAAAATTGGCAAATTTTGTACACATTTACAAAATTTACAATTTTTTGTGCAAATGTGTATAATATTAACCACTTTTGATGATTCCTTGATTATCAGTGGGTTGATAAGACTTGAACGTTGATCTTCGGGCTATCTCCTGTAATACAAAAGACACAGAATCAGAGGGGACCGGTGAGGACCGGCCAAAAATCCTCCGATGATCAAGTTAGTTACTTTGAACTCTCTGTAACGAAGAAGTATTCTCTTAAAAGTAAGAAAATGTCTGAATCCCCTTACCCTTCATCGAAGAAGCCTTATATAGTGTGTGTGGAACGGTTATCTGTTTGGTAACCGTTCCCAGTGTCGAGGAGTCCGGAGAATTGGGAGTAACTTCCATAACCGCTGTGGAAGTTACCTAGGTCGGACGGGCCGATGAACTCGTCCATCCTTCATGAGGAGCTCGTCCACTTTTAGTCCATCCATAGTAAGGATGGACGAGACCTCCAGGATGATCTCGTCCACTTTTAGTGAAAGACGGACGAGATCATCTTGGAAGGCTTGTCGTTCATAAATGACGAGCAGATCTCGAGGTATTAAGCTCGTCCATATACGGACGAGGTTCGCTGGTACGCTTGCAATTTTCTCCGCCTATTGTTGCTTCTGTCGTTGGACGAGACATATGGACGAGTTATGGACTTGGGATTATTTGTGACACCATCAACTTTTGTGTATTTACAATGTAAATTTGCATTGCAAGTACAAAGTAAACATATAAAGATCTTAAAAAAAAAAAAAAACAAAACAAAACAAAAACAAAAACAAAGCTCAAACCAACTAGCATACTTGAAGGGGAAAAAGAAAAGAAAAGAAAAGAAAAAGTGCACTCACTAATTAAATAAACCAAAAAAACACTATTCATGAGCCTTTGGCTCTTTTTATATTACATAAATATTTAAAAGAAAAAAAAACACAAACCAATAACTGGAAAAAAAAAAATTAGGCACTATAGAAATTAATGTTAAAATGTTGTGGACTTAGCACTTTTTTTTATTTGATCTATAAGAAACTGAGATCTCAACAATTGTGAAAATATTGTGATAACAATAAGTATTGTAACATTTTCTCAAAACATTTATTTTTAGTTGTGATTGGTCACAGTTTCATATTTTATTATTTTATTTCGACTTGTAAGAAATTGACATGTCAATAATTTTGAAAATATTATGAAATTTGTTGTGTTAGTATAACAATATATATACCAGCTTACATGAATATTTAAAAGAAAAAAAAAAACACAAACCAATTACTTTAAAAAAAAAAAAAAAACTTTAGGCATTGTAGCTACCGTGCTAGTTGAATAAACCAAAAACACTATACAATAAGTGTTGTAACATTTTCTCAAAACATTTATTTTTAATTGTGGTTGGTCACAGTCTCATATTTTATTATTTTATTTCGGCTAGTAAGAAATTGACATGCCAATAATTGTGAAAATATTGTGAAATTTGTTGTGTCAGTATAACAATATATATATACCAACTTACATAAATATTTAAAAGAAAAAAAAAAACACAAACCGATTATTGAAAAAAAAAAAAAAACCTTTAGGATCTGTAACTACCGTGCCATTTGAATAAACCAAAAGCATTGCACAATAAGTGTTGTAACATTTTTTCAAAACATTTATTTTTAGTTGTGGTTGGTCAAAGTCTCATATTTTATTATTTTATTTCGGCTTGCAAGAAATTGACACGTCAATAATTGTGAAAATATTGTGAAATTTGTTATGTCAGTATAACAATATATATACCAGCTTACATAAATATTTTAAAAAAAAAAACACACAAATCGATTACTGAAAGAAAAAAGAAAAAGAAAAAGAAAAAACTTTAGGCACTGTAGCTACCGTGCTAGTTGAATAAACTAAAAGCACTGCACAATAAGTGTTGTAATATTTTCTCAAAACATTTATTTTTAGTTGTGAAAAAAAAACTTGGATCTGACATTAAGTTTAATATTAGTTCCAAAACTACATCATTTTGGTATTAGCTTAAGAAAAAAAAAAAAAAAAAAAAAAAAAACCAAACAAACAAACAAAATGACAACATTACAATTTTAAACCCTAGAATTATTTAGATACCCACCTCCTCACTCTCTCATCAACCGCCCAAGCCCCAAACTCTCCCTCTTCCATAAATGTCTACCTCCTCTGTCTTTCTCTCTCCTCACTTCTTTGCTTCCACCTCAACTGCTTGCTACTTGCTACCACCATATTCTGCCCCTTAATATCATAATTCTTGGAGTGTCACTCTTTCCTCTGTCGATTTTGCTATTCTCATGAAGTTTTATAGAAGATTTCAAATTTTGATGCTCCTCCTTACAATGCTTTCTTTGAGGTTTGTTTATGTATTTTATTTTCAATGGTTTTGAATAGTCTTTTATGGATTCAATTTAGGTTTTTTATTTATTTATTTTTTTTAAATTTTTTTAAATGGGTTTTTTGTGATTTGAATTAAGATATTTTTGAGAGAAAGATTGTGAATTTGTTTGTGTTTGTGTGTTTTCTTTTGTTTCTTTTTTCTTTTTATGGTATATTTGGCTTTTTGAATGATTATGATGGGGTTTGAGTTGTTAACTACATTGTGTTTGATTCTGGGCAGTGATTGATGAAACTAGAAATTCTTGAGCCGATCTGGTCCTCTCATCCTGAAATGATTGAGAGAAAAGATAGAAAAGAGATACAGAGAGTTCTTCCAGAGAGAAAAGAGAGAAAGAAGAGAGAAAAAGAAGATATCCAGAGAGTTCCAGATCCCCTTTGGCCTCTCTCCCTTTTATTGTTTTATATATTCAGCCAAAATGTATCGTTTAGCCCTCCACAAATGAACAAAAAAGGACTCACGAAACCAAAACACTGTAGCTACAGGCGCATTCGCGCTTATATATATATATATATATCAATGGCTACCCATTACCCACATAACTTACTTAAATCTAGTTAAACATGTTTGTGGTGGGCGAAAAGTAAAAATGGATAAATAAGAATTACTATTCACTCACACAATTAATTTGTTAGAGATGGGATGCGATGTCAACTTTAAATACCCATTCTGTAACAAAAGATGACAGTCATACCCCAGAACTATACGCAAAAATAGTAACGTTTTAACAGGAAATAGCTTGAAAATTGACTAAGTGTTTGTCCTCAGGTTCAATCCGAGGAGGAAGGTACAATGGGATGGTTCTTTTCTCTCTTTTGTTTCTCTTTCACTATTTTTTCTTCCCTTTGATCCAAATGCTTCTTGGCCTTATATAACTTAGCAAGGATGCATCAGGATCTTACATTTGGAGGGTTATGATCAAACTCTCCTGACACTTGTCCCATCAAGACCTTGCTAGAAGGCATTTACACCAGAATATAAGCTGTGAAGAACATTGTTTATGGTCATTTCTCCATTAATGTAGCCAGCTAAGTGGTTGTAGTGTATTTAATGTGGAGGAGATGGCTGCCTTGTCCTTCCTTTTTCTTCTCTTCCTTATTTTAGACCAAGTTACCTTTGCCCTCCCTGGGATTGCACTGTCCTCCCTATATGCTTGATTCTCGGCCTTTCAAGGTAAACAAGGAATCCTCGGTATCTTCATCAACGGCAACATCCCGAACTTCTTATTAGTAAAATAGGTCCTCTCTAAGGATTCCTTGCGAAATTCCCCTCCTCGGAAATACTCTTGCCCACTTTATTACTATTTTGAATCCTCGTGCCTCCATGATGTTAATTAGGTAACATTACAAAATTTTTGAACAAGATCTCAAAAAGTCCTAAATCTATATTTGACATGAAAAGTGTTGCTTAATGGTTATAGTGACAAATTACAATTGGGGAAGTTATGCACGTAGAGAATTGCTGCGATGAGGAAGATAGAAAATTAACGTAGATAATGATGTTCATTTTGTTGGTTAATCACTTTTGGAATGCAACTTTTGGTATCGTCATTAAATTAAATTTGTGTGCTATATCCATCATTTAATTGTCAATCCTTTAGGATTGGAGTAATCCCTCAACAAGTTCATCAAAAATAAATCCGTAACCATAAATGCTAAAAGCAAAAGAAGAAAAAGCGGAAAACAAATTTGAAGCAACTTTGCTGCCCACCTTCTTTTTCCAACAATTCAAAGAACCGGTTAACAGTAGGTTTTAGTTGTGGGTTCCACTTAACTTAATTGATAAAATCTTTTGTAAATAAAAGATACGGGATTTCGAGCTCTACTTACACCAAAATCAATTAGTGCCTTAATTTGATAATAAGAACTAATGGAGAATAAAAGTAAGTCATCGTCCAGGACAATTGTTTAAAGAAGTAGGATGATCGTCAAAAGGATCGTCTACACGAGATTGCCTACAATGTTAAGCACTAGTAAATTTTAGTCACATTCATTGGCTTTGGGGGATTTATCACTCAAACCCATTACTTTGGAACGTTGAAATGAATTATCCAAAATTCGCTCTCACTCATCCCACTAACTCCACACATTTCTCATAAAAGTAGTGACACCAAATGTTAGGGAACATTTTTTTTTACACCTACTATTATTTAAATTACACCTAATTATTTTCAAACATTACCAACAAATTATTAGGCGTACCTAAATATTTTTTACTATTATTATGTTAGCCCACAACCATTCTTCTTTCCATCACAAAATTGGGCTACAAATATAAAACACTATAAGACCCAATATTTTGGTAAATCCTAATCCCAAATTATTTATTTTATTGAGCAAGTTAAAATCTCATTCTTTCTAAAGCCCAAGAATTTTTTAGCAATATTTGAAAAGCCCATAATTCAAATACATGGCAAAACAATTTTATCAATGGAATTTAAATCCATAATTAAAGCCCATGATTCAAATACATGGCAAAACGATTTTATCAATGTGGCAAAACGATTTTATCAATGTTGCAAAACAATTTTATCAATGGAATTTAAATCCATAATTAAAGCCCATGATTCAAATACATGGCAAAACGATTTTATTAATGTGGCAAAACAATTTTATCAATGGAATTCAAATTCATAATTAAAGCCCATGATTCAAATACATGGCAAAACAATTTTATCAATGGAATTCAAATCCATAATTAAAGCCCATGATTCAAATACATGGCAAAACAATTTTATCAATGCGGCAAAACAATTTTATCAATGGAATTCAAATTCATAATTAAAGCCCATGATTCAAATACATGGCAAAATAATTTTATCAATGGAATTCAAATCCATAATCAAAGCCCTTGATTCAATTTCATGGCAAATTATTTATCAAAAAAGCCTAGTTCTCACTGGCAACATAAAAAAAGCCTAGTTCTCGCTGACAACATCAAAAAAGGCCAGTTCTCATTGGCAACATCAAAAAACCTAGTTCTCACCTACAACATCAAAAAGCCCAGTTCTCACTGGTAATATCAAAAGCTCAATTTATGTTGATACTATTTTATCAAAAGTCCAAGATTATTAACACTTGGCAAAAATAATATGTCATAATTATTTCCCTTAAATCTAGTGATGAACAATGCTTCAATATTACTATAATCTATGGCAATCATCTTATAAGAGCTCATGGAAAGTTATTTATCTTAAAACTATGATATTTATCTTATACCATATTATAAACCCATGGAATTTATATTGAACCCATGGTCACTATTTATATCATAACATTCATAATATTTATTTTTAAGGCTTATGGTAACTATTCATCCTACAAGCTCACCATTTAAATTATGACATGATTATCGGGAACCATAAACATTACTTATGATATGAAATTCATCATTTCAAAAAATAGTGAGTGTTATTTACAAAAGCATTTTGAAGTAATTAAGCTTATGATGTTATTTTAAATATTACAACTCATTGCCCAAAGTCTCACTACAAATATCTATCAAAACCCTAAATATTCACTAATAATAAGAGTCCATGAGGGATGAAAACCCATGGCAATATGTGTCATTGATGTCTATTTTGTAGGTCCAAATATGCTATAAAAAAGGAAACAAGCCCAAGTAAGAAAGGCGATGAACATAGCCCAGCCCAAAGGGTCTAGTCCACGTGAGCAAGCCCGATCCAAAGAACCCCAACAAAGGCAAAGGACTAGACAAATAACCTCCATCTTGTTCATCCCTGACCAAGGTCCAGCTAGAGGCCTCTACAAGAGAACCAATTCTTTGAGAATGAACTATGGGTTGTCCTATCAACTTTCTGTCACCCTCTACCTAATGTGAATAGTGCCTAAAGGTTGTAATAGCAGCTGAAGTCTAGTGGGTGATGGAACTTCATCATTTCCCTTAAGAATATATCTCCAGTAGAAAAGGAGTTGAAACCAAGTTATCCAAATCTCAACAAATCAATGCTATAAATGTCAAAAATGTTCAAGAAATGGTTCACGTGCTAAGCCCATGAATCCTAAAGGGGAAAATTTGGGAACATGTGGTTTGGAGGGCATAAAGAGATCTCCAGTAGAACCTTTTGAAGTGGGCTTAAACTTTGACACCTAACTTGGGGTGTTGAATCCTACTTCCTAGGGTCCAAATCTTAGTTGCAACAGTAGGATTCCTCCTTGATACCTGCCTTGATCCTATTCGTTAAACTTAGCTTCAGAAATCATGACATTTTATGCAATATTACCCCAAACACTCATCATGTGTCATATTACCTAAAGTAGCAAAGCAACCTCAAAAGCAAATCTCCCATTTATGGCTAAATCCTAGGATAATTAAGTTTGCTATTTTGCCTCCTGACTAGTCCTACGTTTTGGACTTTTGTTAATTAATACCTCCCTAAACACCACTATAAAAGGGTAAGCACACTAGCCCACAAAACACACACAAGCACTAGCCCTTTGAAATTTCTGTAATTCTTGTCACTTTGCTTGTAGTTTAACTCTCCCCAAGCTCATAAATCATTCCCTTAGCCTACACTCACTTAGCGTCAAACATTCCCTTTTCATTTTCTGCATATTCTAAGCCCATAAATGCTTCATAATCAGTCATAAACAACCCTTTACCCATTAAAGACTTAGCTTCAGCATTAACTCCATCATACATACCCACTCACTCAAAATGGCCTACACTACCCCACTCATGTCACAAACACACAGACACACACACACACACACACATATAAAAGGGTAAGTACACCAGCCCACAAAACACACACCAACCCCTTTGAATTTCTGTTACTCTTGTCACTTTGCTTGTAGTTTAACTCTCTCCAAGTTCATAAATCATTCCCCTTAGCCTACACTCACTTAGCCTCAAACATTCCCTTTTCATTTTCTGCATATTCTAAACCCATAAATGCTTCCTAATCAGTCATAAACAACCCTTTACCCATTAAAGACTTAGCTTCAGTATTAACTCCATCATACGTACCCACTCACTCAAAATAGCCTACACTACCCCACTCATGTCACACACACACACACACACACACACACACACATTCCAAGAATCTTAGTTCAACATTTGCTGCATTGAGCTGGAATCTCTCTCTCCCTTCACACCATGCCAATTAACCCATTTCTTCTCACCATGGAACCTTTAATTTTTACTTTTTGTTTTACTATTGAAGGATATAATGTATTTATAACAATGAAATTCTTCCCTCATATTGATGTAATGATAGCTGAAAGTACAATAAATCCCCCTGACCAAGACACACAAGGACTTCCAGAAGTGAACATTTTCTTAAATCTATTTAATAATTGACTGCTGGACTTTAAATGTAATTTCACCCTATCGTTGGAAAATTTATTTTTCTTGTATTATCAAAACAAGACCACTAATGTACTAATTAATTATTGTGAAGTATTTTTATTGGGCTTTTGTTGCTGTTTTGTTAAGGTGCAGCCTTCATTTCTTGTTTGGATAGGCTTATCACCACACCAAAAGCTTTTGGGTATCATCTCAAGAGCCCATCGTTGAGTTTCGGCTTGGCTTCCCTATATTTTATTTAGAAGCATCAATTTTCCCCTCACACCAAATAAGGAGACCCACTCAAGATCCCCTATATGAAGGCCAAACTTCACCAAATCAAAGGTATATGAAAAATTTACTAACTCTTATATTTTGAGAGTTTATAAAGATCAAGAGGGAAATTCTTAATTATTAAAGGGTCCTTGACAGGCACAATATCAGTGCACTCCGATTGTGTGTTCTTACTTTTTCAAGTCGGGAATATACAGCCTACTAATTTCATACTTTATCAAGAACAAATGAACAATCATAATACAGTGGACGTAAACCAGTAGGGGCATAGTAGGGAGGAAAGTAAGAATGGAAAGGGAAATGACCAACTATGGCTCGAATTCCTGTTTAAGATAGTGCACTAAAAGGCTGTGGTAATTGGTCGGTCCCCCCATGTGAAGAAAGATCAAGTTCGATGGTGTGGTGGCTCACCAGTCACCAGTCACCACTAGCCAGCCTGGTTGGAATAGCCAAATTAATGGCATGAAGACAGGTCTCCTGCTAGGTAGCCACTTTGGTATGCTACCTATATAGCAACCAAATTTTGGACTGCGGTCAATCACCTCTCTCTCCACTAATTTTTCTTTTATTTTTATTTTTTATAAATTTTTTGTGATTGAGTAAATTGAAATTAAAAAAACATTTAATTTTTTTATATAATAACAATTTTATTATCCCCTCTCTCTTGTGTATGTGTTTTCATCAAAATAATAATAATAATAATAACAACAACAATAATAATAGTAATTTTACCAAACAAATCAGTGGAGTACAGTTGTTTGATAAACTTGTCGTAAAAAAAAAAAGGGTGCTACGCCTATCCAGACTAATGTAGGCGGAGCTAGAGTTTAATTCTTGGGTAAAATTGAATAAAAATAAATAAAATATTTTAATAACTATATAAAAATTTAATGGTTCAATATATTGAAGAAATGAAATTTGCACTTTTTTTTTTAATTTTTTTATTTTATAGTTTGTTCATTATATCTTAATTCACATACTTTTCGTTTTTTCGCCAAATAATTCACACAGACTTTGATTGACTTACAACCCTATTCCTTATTTATTTTTGAGTAAGGTCTCACTGTTTTTCCAAAATGAATAAATATATTTTTTAATTAAAAAAATTAAATAAAGAATTATGATTTGAAAACTTTGTGTTACACCTAATTAAACCATCAACAGAAGCTAATTTTTATGAATGACAATGTTTTTGATAGATACGATAAGATTTCAAAATTATGATATTTGCTTTATGATAATTGTTTATTATCATCAAATCGAGATATCACTAAGTTTATTTTGGTGAAATTAGGATTTAAAGTCATGTCTCTTAAAAAACAATAATAAATTTTATCAATTAAGTTAACTGAAATCTACTATAAATGAAAATTTGTTTATATATAGTAATAGTTTGTAAGAATTAGGTTTTTATTTTTTTATTTAAGAAAAAGGTTATACAATTCAAAAATTTACAAACAAATATCAAATGATTCAATAATAAAAGTGATTGAAAAGAACAACTCAATGCATACAATAGTTATTTACTTACCTATCAAAAAAAAAAAAAGTTATTTACTTTATATAGAAAAATTATTTATTTGTGGGTGGTTGGGATATTATTGAGGGGGCCTGGTGGTAACTTCGCTCCCCAAGACCAGTACCTAGAAGATCGTCGTTCACCAGACTAGAACATTAGAAACCATATTAGTTAGAATCATATTAATAACTCCACCAACCCCCACACAAGACTTACGGTTAGCATCGAATGCCATATAGTCTGTCCCCTCGACGTAGTACCTAACCAGTTGGGAAGAGTGCTATGGCTGACGAGGTAGGCCTAGATCTTTCTCATTCACTCAAAAGTAGCATAAGGATAACCTGATGGCTACTAAAAGTCCAACACATGACATTAGGGGTATAAATATTAAATACCCCCGCTCCGCTCCTCATTCCTCTAATGATAAGTATAAAGACAAAAAAATTGCATTCTCGTAATTTCCTCACTTCTCTACTAAGTACTGACTTAAATTGTTTCTCAAAAAAAAAAAAAAAAAAAGACTTAAACTTCGGAGTGCTTACTACCGCCCAGGCAGTACCGTACTCATTTCATGCAAGAATACTCCTAGGATTTTCACCTTCTTTCTACACTAACAAAATTACGCTAGGCACTTTCTTATCGCTTAACATTATCGACTAAAATTTCCCAAAGGAAAAAAAAAAAATGTATATATGAAAGAACACGAAAAAGTTCATCAAAAGAGTCATTTTGTACAATATAAAATATGATTTATTATTGTTTTGATCATTATTAGTATAAAGGGTTTTTTAAAAAGAATTTGTAATAATCATGTAGCTCTTTTCCCTATTAGCTTTTATAAGAAAACTTAAAACCCTAAAAATAGAGCAGTTATTATTCTAAAACAACTAAAATTATTTAGAAAATACAAAGGCAATATAATGCATTTGATAAAAGAGGAAGAAATGATATACTTAATTTAGAAATGAAATTGTAACATTTGGTATCATGAGTTAAAGAGAGGATAATAAAGTTATTAATGTTACAAATTGATAGTGATAAGGATAAAATTGTATATATACTCATTTATGGGATGGACGCAGGGTGACTTTCCCAATCAAATCCGACAGTTTGTTTTGTGCCCACTGACAAATAATAGTAGGGAGTCTATGGCTTTAAGCTGACAAGGTTAGTTGGTGAAGACGGAAAGCTGACGACACTAAGCTGAAGGGGATACATAAGATTGACGGTTCTGGTATAATCCTGGCTTGGCCTCCACGTATGCACTTATAAGGAAACATCTTGTACCCCACGGCAAGTGTTAGTCTCATACAAGGAAAGGATTCCACAAAATAAGTTTATGAGGACTCCTATAAGGAAAAAACTTCCAAACCAAGGCAGAGAGGTCAACCTTCTACTACTATAAAAGCCCTAAGACCCTCACTAACCAAGGTACGTATAATTTACCCTACTTTGGCACTCCAGAGTTGTGAGAAGTTCTAACTTGACCTTCGGAGGGTACTTGGCCGGCACCACACCGGTGCTCTCTGTAAGGTTTTCTCTTTCTGTTGTGCAGGTGCTGTTTTGAGCATGTGAGGACCGTGTGATTTACTGTTGATTTTTCGGCATCATCAGATAGATTTTTTAATTTTTAAAAGAACACATTCTTTCTAAAAATTAACCATCTAATATATATATATATATATATATATATGTAGGGACACGATTATTTAACGGCCCAAGAATAACGTTGGGCTCGTATGTAAAGGGCCCGAACAATATGATTTGTAGAGAATGGGTTTGGAAAGGCCTGCCTTTGGGCGCTGGGTTTCGGTCTGGTCCCAGTTTCATGAGTAATTATACAAAGATGAGTTTGGACTGCATAGCTGAGCCTTGCATCAATGTAGTTTGAAAGGTTTGGCTCCTCGGAATTAGTCCGAGGAGCATTACATTCTCACCATTCCTCCTTTTTCTTCCTCCTCTTTCTGGGGCCTCCTCCCTTTTTGTCTCCGCTCTCTTTCCCTTTTATACTAATATTCACTTCCCCTTCTTCATCTACGTGTCGATTTCTCCTTATTTGGGGTAATTACTCGTCTTGTCAATCCATACGTCAGAGTGGTTAGGAAAAGCTGGATAGCATGATATGGGGTATGGGCTTGTCAGGTGTTAGGCTCCACGTTATGGTGTTGGCAGCTTTCTAGCTTGTACTGCTCTTGTACTGAGTTTGTCATTTTCTTCAGGCGTTTTGTGAGGCGTTGAGCGTGAGGTTGTCCTCGGCTATTTTACTGGGCCATCAAGTGGTTCTCCTTGTACCTCCTCGGCAGTAGGGCTCCTCGGCTTGGGCTTTGGGCTCTTAATGTGAAGTGGGCCGGGATTCCAAATTTCAGGCCCCACAATAGCCCCTCGAAATCCTGCTTCCCGACCTTTTAGTTGGGAAGGAGGGTTTTGGTGATGCTGAGCCCACCTCGTGACTTGTTCAAGTTTCGTGCCTTACTGCTGCTTGTGTTCTTCCATTTGCATGGGAGATGTGCCGAATTAAGAGGCATTACTTTATTCTTCATCCGCGTAGTGTCCTTTATCATTTCAGTATTCGAGGCGCGCCTTCACGAGGACCTTTAAATCTTGTGGTGGAGGATAGCGTTGGAAATTGTGCCAGAGTTGCCTTGTCTGCAGCATTTCTTGGGAATCTGCTCAAATTAAATTAGATGACACCTCCTTACCCTTTATATAAGTAGGACAGGTGGTTGTTCTTCTGGCACATGAACCCTTTTGCTCTCTTCAGAATCATAACCCTTTTATCCATAACCAGTTCCCACATCCAGTGTTGTCCTCCCTTAGTGCAATATGTTTGATGCTTGGGTGGAGGTGGAGGAACTTCACCCGCCACAGAGGCACCGGACCCTTCCAAGACTTAGAGTGATGTGGTCTGGGCAGGGAAGGCACAGGTTTAAGGTGCCCTCCCGCTTGGATATGGTGGGAACGGTACCCTCCCCTCTTTCAGTCAAAATCCGAAACAGGTTCTGGTCACACCAAGTTTTTGGTGTGTCAGAAGAAAGAATTTCCGCCATCAGCGCCGTCTGCCTTGTCGCAGGCACATTTTTGTGTAGGCTCCTCAACTTCCGGTTCCCGGCACCTTTTCTTCAGCGGTGCGGGCCTCAAGTTGGGTTTTTTGACTGCCTGAGTTGTAGGCATGTAAAAGTGTTGAGAAATGGTTTTCCTTGAACAAAGTCTTGAAACAGCAGCCAACCTCTCCTCTGTACTACTTCCTCGGCTTTATCTTTATTCTCTTGTATCTTTCTTTTCGCTTATGTAGTTAGCTTTAATATAAGCTTGTTCCAGCTTTTCATTGTACGCTGTACTATTTCTTTGTCTTAATAAAAGAGGAATTTATTTACTTGTTTTGAATATTTTTCTTTTTTGCAACAACTACTTTGTGAATGGGTGTGCTCCATGTGTGTTTTTACTCAATGATACTTAGAGCAGGAAACCTCGAAACATAATCCGACTAATTCTAATTTACCGACATTACCAAGCATAATAACGATAATTCACAGTAAATTAAACTCAGGAAACTAACCGAGATAACAGCTGAATATTCCGTAATACGTGTGAGGAGACCGTCCGAGAACGATAAACTCTAAATAATCCATCCGAGGGGGTAACCGAGCAGTGAGGGACTCTAACTGCGTTCTGACAACGTATGACACTATATTGCAGTCGCACCAATTCCTCTGGTACCGAGGATCCGAGGGTAGGCTGGGGAACCCATGCAGCTTTGGGATTAGCCCATTTATCAATGGGGAACTCTTTTGCGAGGTAGATTCTAAGGGTCATATAACGTCCAGGTTGTGTCCAATCCCCGTATTGTCTCTTCTAAGTACTTGGTTTCCCCATAGGCTTGAGTCCGAGGACCATGCAAGGCCTAGGTTCTGTCCAAAACTTGTAGTTTTTTCTGTGTACTTGGTTTCCCCATAGGCTTGAGTCCGAGGACCATGCAAGGCCTAGGTTCTGTCCAAAACTTGTAGTTTTTTCTGTGTACTTGGTTTCCCCATAGGCTTGAGTCCGAGGACCATGCAAGGCCTTGGCTCTGTCCAAAACTTGTAGTTTTTTCTTTGTGTACTTGGTTTCCCCATAGGCTTGAGTTCGAGGACCATCCAAGGCCTAGGTTCTGTCCAAAACTTGTAGTTTTTTCTGTGTACTTGGTTTCCCCATAGGCTTGAGTCCGAGGACCATGCAAGGCCTAGGTTCTGTCCAAAACTTATAGTTTTTTCTTTGTACTTGGTTTCCCCATAGGCTTGAGTCCGAGGACCATGCAAGGCCCTGTCCAAAACTTGTAGTTTTCTCTGTGTACTTGGTTTCCCCATAGGCTTGAGTCCGAGGACCATGCAAGGCCTAGGTTCTGTCCAAAACTTGTAGTTTTTTCTTTGTACTTGGTTTCCCCATAGGCCTGAGTCCGAGGACCATGCAAGGCCTTGGTTTTGTCCAAAACTTGTAGTTTTTTCTTTGTACTTGGTTTCCCCATAGGCTTGAGTCCGAGGACCATGCAAGGCCTTGGTTCTGTCCAAAACTTGTAGTTTTTTCTGTGTACTTGGTTTCTCCATAGGCTTGAGTCCAAGGACCATGCAAGGCCTAGGTTCTGTCTAAAACTTGTAGTTTTTTTTCTGTGTACTTGGTTTCCCCATAGGCTTGAGTCCGAGGACCATGCAAGGACTTGGTTCTGTCCAAAACTTGTAGTTTTTTCTTTGTACTTGGTTTCCCCATAGGCTTGAGTCCGAGGGCCATGCAAGGCCTTGGTTCTGTCCAAAACTTGTAGTTTTTTCTTTGTACTTGGTTTCCCCATAGGCCTGAGTCCGAGAACCATGCAAGGCCTTGGTTCTGTCCAAAACTTGTAGTTTTTTCTGTGTATTTGGTTTTCCCATAGGCTTGAGTCCAAGGACCATGCAAGGCCTAGGTTCTGTCCAAAACTTGTAGTTTTTTCTTTGTACTTGGTTTCCCCATAGGCTTGAGTCCGAGGACCATGCAAGGCCTAGGTTCTGTCCAAAACTTGTAGTTTTTTCTATGTACTTGGTTTCCCCATAGGCTTGAGTCCGAGGACCATGCAAGGCCTTGGTTCTGTCCAAAACTTGTAGTTTTTTCTTTGTACTTGGTTTCCCCATAGGCTTGAGTCCGAGGACCATGCAAGGCCTTGGTTCTGTCCAAAACTTGTAGTTTTTTCTGTGTACTTATTTGTTTTTCGAAGGCCAGCCCCTAGACCATGGCGGGGAGAGTTGGCTTGAGACCGGAAGCCCCTAGAGCTGCCCGCGCCGTTGGCACTGCAGGGCGTAGCTCCTAGCAGAGGTTTAGGTCGGAGCAACAACTGCATGTCGTCGGAGATGGAGGAAACCCCGCGAACCTCTGCTTGCTAGAGTGTTGACTTAACTGCCACCTGCGCCAACGCGCAAGCCTTCCCACAGACGGCGCCAATTGTAGGGACACGATTATTTAACGGCCCAAGAATAACGTTGGGCTCGTATATAAAGGGCCCGAACAATATGATTTGTAGAGAATGGGTTTGGAAAGGCTTGCCTTTGGGCGCTGGGTTTCGGTCTGGTCCCGGTTTCATGAGTAATTATACAAAGATGAGTTTGGACTGCATAGCTGAGCCTTGCATCAATGTAGTTTGAAAGGTTTGGCTCCTCGGAATTAGTCCGAGGAGCATTACATTCTCACCATTCCTCCTTTTTCTTCCTCCTCTTTCCGGGGCCTCCTCCCTTTTTGTCTCCGCTCTCTTTCCCTTTTATACTAGTATTCACTTCCCCTTCTTCATCTACGTGTCAGTTTCTCCTTATTTGGGGTAATTACTCGTCCTGTCAATCTATACGTCAGAGTGGTTGGGAAAAGCTGGATAGCATGATATGGGGTATGGGCTTGTCAGGTGCTGGGCTCCACGTTATGGTGTTGGCAGCTTTCTAGCTTGTACTGCTCTTGTACTGAGTTTGTCCTTTTCTTCAGGCGTTTTGTGAGGCGTTGAGCGTGAGGTTGTCCTCGGCTATTTTACTGGGCTATCAAGTGGTTCTCCTCGTACCTCCTCGGCAGTAGGGCTCCTCGGCTTGGGCTTTGGGCTCTTAATGTGAAGTGGACCGGGATTCCAAATTTCAGACCCCACAATATATATATATATCTAAAAGTTGAAGCGTAGCATTTATTGTTACTATACTCCTATTGAGCCACATCAGCGGTCACATCATCTACTTGTTTCTTATTTCTCTCCACTACTTCCAACCATAATTTCTCTTTTACCTTTTCATCTCTCCACTACTCTCAACCTTAATGTCACTCTTCTTCTATCGCTTCCTCTTCCTTAATTTTGGCTGTTCTTATCCTAATTCTATTACTATAAGTATATCATTCTCTCTCCCATTCTATACATATTTTCTCACACAAAAAAGGTTATTACTCTCTTTCTCTTTCTCACACATTTTATTTTTGTGTGAATTTTTTATTTTTTGTATCTCTACTTTAGATTGATGAGTTTATGTGTTCTTTTGAATTTTACTTTGGGTTAATGCAATTTGGTTTTGTGTTTTTAAGTTATTATCTTTTTTTTTTTTTATATAATTGTTAAATGTTATTTTATTGCATATAAAGATAGTTTGCAAGAATATAATGTTATTCTACTACATATAAAGATAGTTTACAAGAATATAATGTTATTTTATTATATAGCATGGCTTAGATAATTTATTGTTTGACTTATGACTATATTTTTTTATATTTATTTTCACACTTCTTTTCCTCATTTTCTTTTCTATTTCTCTCCCGAAAAAGGTAATTACTCTCTCTCTCTCTCTCTCTCTCTCTCTCTCTCTCTCTCTCTATATATATATATATATATTATTTATTCTCTTTTGCAACTTTACTTTAGGTTGATGAATCATTGTATTTTTTTTTTATAATACTATTTTGGGTTAATACAATTTGGTAGTGTGTTTGATTTTTAAAATTTTCCATCACAAGTCTTCTCTCTTTCTCTTATAGCTTTGGTTCCTTTTTTTTTTTTTTTGGACATAATACTTAGTTATTTTGAAAGTGAGATTTTGAATTTATATCAAAATACAATCTTGGCTATGTATTTGAATGTGTTTATCAACTATTAAAACTGTCCAAGATGAATATGTATAGACAATATTTTTTATTTGGTTATAACATCAAAATTAAAGTAGATGAATATGTAAAGTTAAAACTGCTAAGATGAATTTGTAAAGCCAATATATTTATATATTTAATATTTTCAAAAAATTAAAAGTAAAAAGTAAATAATAAAAAGAATAATGACATGGCCAATGAAGTGGCGGATGAAAATGCTCAACAGGAGCATAGTAAAAAAAAAATCTTAATAAATGAAGGTATATGTACTTGTAAGGACCCAAAAATTTGTAGTGCAGGCCCACTTAGAATAATGGGCTATGCCTTTCAAATGTGGCCCAAACCAATGAAATTTGTAAGAAGAGGGAAAGAACAACAACAATGGGTTCTACTCGAGGACAGCTACAAGGAAGAATCGAGTTTTTATTCCGAAACAAAAGAGTCTCAGGCTCTACACCAGTGCTCTCGAGGAGGCTGAGTTTACATAAAAAGTAGAGCTATTCCCTTTTCTCTTCTCAATGTTCTTTCCTTAGTTTCTTTCTTTCTTTTTCCGATCCCCATTTCCAATGTTCTTTCCTTTCATTATATACCTCTACCTCCATCATATCCTCACCATTCATTTCTACCTAACCTCCCTCATTTTTTGACACTTGTTACCTTTCACATCTGAAGAAGATAGTGGAAGAAATTTGCCTAGCTGTTGCCTACACTGTTCAGATCACTTCCTCATCAATGCAACTGATAAAGCTGTTGTCTATCATTTAATGCGGATGCAATAGACTACACCAGGCCAAAAGCTTTCCTACTGCCCACTGACTTCCACTCTCTTTAGATCTTAGCTCCCACTTAGAATATCAAAGAGTACCATGATTCATTTCTTTTCCTCCTAGGGCGGTTTCCTCCCTTGGGCCCGTGGCTTGTAGCATTACCACGTCAAAGCTGCGACCTTTCGACTTCATCCTCCGTCCTTAGGCCAATGCTGCGACCTTTCAACTTCAGGCACCCACAGTACTAAAAAAATGTTAAATTATGTTCTCTTTATGTTGATATACAAATTATTTAATTTGTTTTCATTTCAATAGGTGAAGTATTCAATTTTAGACATAAAGTTTACTTTTTTCCTACATACTATTTTAAATATTAAATTTATAATATGGTATAGTTTCCTAGGAATGTCTAAGAAATATGCAGTTCTTATCTCATGTATTTATATTAGTAAACAAAACCCAATCGATAGTTCGAAACTACTACGATAAGAAAAATTATAAATATAATAATTTCTAAATTTTTTAATAATATATTTGAAACTCAAACAGTTTAGTTATACATGAAAAACAAATTAGGAAAATATAACTCGCAATAATAAAATTATGATATATTTTTTGAGATAGATAAATGAAAAATAATTTTAGAAATTGTTTATGTTTTGGGAGAACAAATTATTTTTCACAAAATTTAGAGAACAAATCATATATTATACCACAAGTAAAATATAATTATCTATTCCCACGTATTGTGTGAGTCTGCAATTAGTTATAGATAATATTAAAGAACTCTTATGGAAACAAACTAAACAATATCTAAAAAAAAGGAAGAAAAAAGAGAAGGGAGTCAATTCCTTCCCCCTGCCCTTGCTCCCATCAGCTATATATTCTTGGCAGCAGGGCCGGCTCAAGGCCTAGGCAAGTTAGGCCTAGGCCTAAGGCCCCACCAAAAAATAAATTTTTCCTTGAAAAAAAAGGCCCCACTTTTTATAGTTAAAAGACCCAAATTTTTATAAAATTATATATATTTTCTAAAGGTTATACATTTTTTTTTTATTAATGATGTACAAATTTTACTATTAGCTTACAAATTGTCATGTTATTAATCACAAAAAATGTGATATAACAATTTATTAGTTAAATGGATGAAGTTCATCAATGAGTCTTTCTCAAAAAAAAAAAGTTTATCAATAAGAGACAATATCATATTATATTTTGAACATTTTATAGTGCTTTTAATTAGCGCATTTTTCTTTTTCATTTCTATTAAGACTCTCAAAGTATGAGACCAACATAACCTTAACTCAATTGAAACCCTAAAATATTTCAAAAAGATGTTGCAAATGTGTTAAATCACCAATTATAGATTAATTTCCCCTAATAGTTTGAGACTTTGATTTTTGTAAACTAATATCCTACAAAACCATACACCAAATAATATCTACCTCTTTCTCTCTTTAAATCAAAATATAAAATTAAAAATTAGATTACAACTTTATTTAACTATGCATCGTCTTATATCCAAAATAAAATATTTTTTTCAAAAATTTAACTATGATATTCAATTTTCTACATGAAATTAACATTAGTCTAGTTAGTATTATTTATGTATTTAATGTATCAAATTAATCTTAATTTGATTAGTATTAAATAATTTTGTTTAATTAATATTTACATATTAAAAGCCCCGCATAAATTTTTCGCCTTAGGCCCCAAATTATGTTGGGCCGCCCCTGCTTGGCAGAAGATTGCATCACTCTGATTAACACCAATTACAATCACTAGTGGACTTATTATGCTCCAAAAATTCTCATTTTTATTAAGGATAAAAACCATCTATATACCCAAAGAGGGGCACCTTGATGCTAGCCATAATAGGCGTTTTAATAGCTTTGGTTACGATTTCCAACCTCTTTTGACTCCTAGAATCCTATCCCACCTTCAATTCTGGGTACACAGAATTTACCATGCTACACAAAACCATTCTCAATGTACTACTTTCTAATCATGCGAAAGATGTGGAATCGTCTTACTGAAGCTTAGGAGAGTGAGAACATGTCTTCAAAGACTTCAATTTGTAAGGGTCGACACAGGTTTGAAATTCAAGAGTTCTTTGTTAACACCAGCAATCATAGCTAGCTTATAAACTGAAAGTATAATTGGTATATAACAATTTCTTAAAACTTAGAATTATCAAAATCATATAATTTCTTCATATTACCTGATAAATATAGATATTATCAAATTACAGGGTATAGGTTAATCACAACGTTATAGAAAGTGTAGATCCTTTAATAGGATGTGGAGACATACTCTTAATTTGGAATTATCTATATTCTTTTTCATAATTTTATGAAAATTTTGAAGTTGAAGGTAAATCCTCTTTTTCTTGAATATTTTTAATTCTTGAGCCCACCTTGTGTTTTGCATTACATAATAAGCTGACTGAAACCTTTGGTTCAACGTATCTCCAGAGGGAAACAAAAAATTCAAGGCAAGTTTTTGCAGTTATGTAAGAGCATTTGCATGCATCAAATAATACAAAATAGAAAAATGTATCAATTTTACAGATTTAAGCACAAAATTATTCACATCAGTCAAGTTAAAAATGTGTGAATTTGTAAAGTTGCAACAGTAACCATGTAAATTTACATGGATACTATTCACTTTGCATTTAGTTTTTTATTATTTCTTTATGTATTCCGATAATAAAAGAAGAGAGTGGATGTGGTGGTTATGATATGTGAAGAAAAATAAATAATTAAAAAAATTGATATTTTAATGTAATGTAGTGTAAAATAAATAATATGATGTGAGGTGTTTTAGAGAGTGAGTATGTAATATAGAAAATGTAGGTTCTTAGATTAAAATAGACAGAATTTTTTGCACAATCTAATGTGAATGCTTTGAGTGTATTTTAGTCCAAGATTAGGAACAGTTTTCTAGAACTAAACTACTACACAAACATGTTAATTACGTAAGTCATTGAGTTCAACTTCAACTTCAATTATCATTACAATAAAAACGTCTCCAAATTTGTGGCTAAGCTGCAATGATAACCCATTGATAAGATACTTCTTTTTTTTTTTTTTTTGGTTAATCATTGATAAGATACTTCGAATTCAACATTATCAGCTCTGCCAGGTCCTTCCAGACAAATATAAAAATAGTAAAAACATTTGGTTGAGATTTCAGGAATAGATAGAAAGAACGTGGCAACATCACTTCACAAAAGCACAAGTAATCAAACTGATTGGACTTTTTCCTCTATTCTTACATGACTGCACTGTGACATTACAACCAAATAAAAATATCGCTTTAGTCATGTTGGCTAGGGGATGAACAGTAGGGTTTTATCTCAACCTGCTTGCCTTTTGGTTTAGCATCTATGCAGGCAAAACTGATAAAAGAGTATAGATGCATCACAAAATCAATTTGCACGTACCCTCTCAAAATGCCTCCATTGTCACTTGCTTTATAATCGGTGGAATATATGAGCATTTTGTACCTTTACCCGTCCCAATTTCACTCAACTTGGTCCCCCAATTCATGTGAAATTTCTTCTACAGTGACAAAGAAAAACTTCCCAAGATATTATTCAATTGTATGCAAAACTATAGAAAGATCTGGCCTATTATAGACATACATTATGAAAGCATCATCAAGTCACATAAGTGTTGTTTAAGTGATGGACATGGACCTATATTTGCTATAAAGTAATGGTACTAGGCCTATGCATGGGCCTAAAACTTAATGATTGCTCTAATAGCCTCCTCAAACTCAATATGGGTTGAAGGAAGACAACTTGAGTTTGGATACAGGATAATGAAATCGGCTTGGCAGATGAGACCTAGTGAAAATGTCGACTTACTGATCATGAGAGGGAATGGTTGTAAAGTTACCTTGAATAAGATGGCAACCAATAAAGTGACAATCAATCAATTTTTTGATTTGCTCGTGAGAAATATCATTGTGTACACAGGAATGACACAGAATAAAGAAACCCCCTTATCTTGAAGAAGCCATAGTAGCAACAGATGCTCAAAGTAGTATTAGCAAGCGGTCTATATTCTACTCATGTGCTAAAACGTGCAATCACAGTTTGCTTTTTGTTATGCCATGAGATGAGTGAATTGCTAGGCAAAAAACAAAAGCCAGTAGTAGACTAACAATTGGTAGGATCTTTTGCCCAAGTCGCATCAGTGTAGATATATGGTAACTTTGTAGTACAAGTAAGAAAGACGTATAAATTGAGAAATAGGTGAAAGGCCCATCGGTGCCCACTAGGTGCTCGTGATAAATGAATTGAAGAAATGAGAAAGCTGTAAGTTTGTGATGCTATATAGAAACAGAGTTGTTTTATCTTTTGGTAAGTCTGTAGAAACAAAATTGTTAAAATGATTTTTAAGACCCTGTTTAATAGCTAGCAATAGCAGGTTTTGTCGATTGTCATATGTGGTGTACTGAAAGTGCTCTTTTAGGGCCATAAACTATATATATAAATGCAGTTTAATTTGTATTTGAGCATATCATATTGACATAATCATAAACTTCTTAGCACTTATGACTAATTGAAGGACATCATGGAAAGGACAGAAGTCAAAGATTCAGGAAAGTTAATGGAAGACATAGGAATCCCATATTAAAATCACCAGTTTGATACCCATGATGTTTATGGAAGATATGAAAATCAGAGTCCTGATCCAAAAGATTAACCTCATTTGTTGTCCGGCAAGAAGTTGAAGCAATCCAACTTTCCAACTGAGCAATAATTGAAGACTGGAAGTTTGTGGAGTAAAAGTTGATCTATGAATGTTTTAGGCTGATTAAACATCCACTAGAGTCTAGAACTAATCTAAAGCTCAAAAAAAAAAGAAATTTTTTTTTCCTAGCTCTTGACGCATTGCCTGTCGCAAACACATTTGAGAAACAACTTTTAAGTTTTAACCATGAGGATTGAGGAATAGCATAGAACCTTGATTATCTCTCTCTCCTGAAGACATCATATGCGTAACATACCCATCTAATCCTAACAACAAAGTGGAAAACCCCAATTTCGTTAAGAGCAATAGTAATTGACTATGAGAGGGTCTAATGATACAAAGGAGAACTATTGTCAGCATGCCTTCAAGTAAGTAGTGAGGTCCAAAAATAGAAATATTCTTCAATAAAATGCAACTTGGCATGTTGTAAATCACCTAGGTAAAATCAAGAACTAGTGGCTAACATGTCCCAACACATTCAAAAGTATGACCAAAAAACATTTGCGAGCATATCACTTGCAACTGGGGAATATGCAATCCCTGCAACGTGTAAGAGGTGGTCCAATAAGAATAAGACACGACAATTAAAAATGTCATCTAGACAATCTAAAATCATATCAACAATTACAACTCATACTACACCAAAAACATCTCAAATTCTCACTATAACCAAACAATTTAGGTGTAAACAAAATGCCTGGTCAGTGATGGAGACTTTTCTTTGGGATGACTTCTTCAACAACATTGGCTCTCAACATGGTTTTAAGATCATGCAATAAATATACAAATTTAGTTTGAGACAATAATTCGGAAAAAGGGAATTTTCTTTCATTAAACACTTACCAAACCTGCTTTGCAATTAGTCACCAAATGTAATTTGGAGAAGCGATGGCAAAATCAATGCAATGTTTTTCAAATTGAGGGTCATAACTTTAATTTAGACAACATATTTTTAAGTTGAAAGAAAGAAGCTGTCTCCCTTTTAGTTAGAAACCTCCATAACAAGTGCCCTCTCATTTGATTTATTGAGGGAACTAGAATGGTCTAATTGAGGTATGTTCAAGCAATAGAAGCCAACATGATGTCTGTCACTCATATTCAAAACCTATAATTTGAGTGGTTCTTTTCTCTCTATTTGGATTTTGTTATAAGTCTCTTATTGATATTCAACAAGAATGCAACTTGTTGACTGTAAAACCAGAAAGTAAAAATCATTAGGAAAATGAGTAGTCAATTCACCAATAATGCAAACCGAAAGAAGACCCAGCAAATCTGACTTTGAAAATCTCTGAATGTCATTTAAATACCGCAAGCCTGTTTACTTGATGCAGATTTTGTGATTAGCCTTTGTTTTCAACACAAAATTCATGGCTTGCAAGCACAAATTCTGACAATCAAACCAGAAAAATCTCACAAACAAATCAATGATTCATTTCATAGTATATCATCCTTAAATTGACTACAACACGAAACAACAACGTTTGGCAAACTAGAAACTGCTTTTAATCAGAGTGAGCCAACCCCCCTTAGACAAATAAATTTTCTTCCAACTTGCTAGCCTTTTCTCTATTTTATTTTTTCCAAAATAGGATTTCCAATCTCTTGAGATTTAAATTTAGCTCCTAAAGGCAGCCCCAGGTGTTTTATTGGAAGAGTAGAGACCCTATATATACCCAAGTATAAGAGCCAATTCCTTCACCAAAATTTATTTTTTAGGCCCTGGTACTGCCTCAAAACACAAGAAGACCAGGAAAATAGGAGGAACTAGTGGCAGTTGAGCTATAACTTATTGACAGTTATGCTAGGAATCTCACTCCCATAGTTTATGGAGATAATAATGATTTTTTTTAAAATTAATTAATTAATTAATTTAGCATGCATATGAAGATGTTTTTGATCTCTTAGAACATCTAAACAACATGGACTGCAACAACTAAAATCTTTGGGTGAGAAGGAAAATAGTATGGGGGCAAAAATAAGGAACTAAGAACCAAATGAGATCGAAGTTAGACAATGAAAAAGGTTCACGAGATGACACCATTTTCTTATCCTATTTGTTTTTTTTCCCCCACCCCCACCCCCCCCCCCCCCCTTTTTCCCTTTCAATTCTCCTTAAAAGTTGTTATTTATTGTATATGAGTGAGTTATATGTGTGAATAGATTTTTTTTTTCTTCGTTTTGCATTCTTTTTGTAATTTTGTTACTGTGAATTATAAAATTTTGATAAAAAAGTATAATTATTTACTTATTTTATTGCAATTGGTTTATCCATGATGTAGGTTCTAGAATAGTAGGATATGGAAATAAGGATAAAATTTCGGTGAAAAACAAGGTCATGAGTCAATGCTTAGTATTTGTTTTGTAAATCCAAAAAAGAGTCTAATCGCATTTGCGAAGCGCATGTGACTTGTTTAAGTCTAAGCGAGAGTTTTTTATAAAAGCAAAATTCTTCTACTCCCTAGTATTAACTTTAATTCATTCTTCTCAAAAAAAAAAAAAAAACAAAAATAAAATAATGCTTAAAGAAATAGCTAAACACCCTATAAAAAATAAAAAATAAAAAATAAAAAATAAAAAATAAAAAATAAAAAATAAAAAAGAAGAAGAAGAAATAGCTAAACACGGGAGTTTTAATGTTACAATGAGAGTATTTGAGAAAAAAAGAAAAAGAAAGAAAGAAGAGATAATTGTGAATTTTTTTTTGAGGCACTGATAATTGTGATTTTTTGTGCATATCCTCAGAGAGAGAGAGAATGGTGAAAAACCCAAGAGATTGGCTTCCTCGCAAAGAGATTGGCTTGCTCACAAAGAGGACATGCAACAGCACATGGGGTGAAAAGAAGAAAATCATGCAGCAAAATAAGGAGCCAGCACTTGTACAATGGTATTAGTGGAAGAGTTATTTTGCCCTAACTAGGGACAAAAAATTGCGAAGTGGCTGGATAAAGAAACCAACAGCTGAGTGAGATATCTTTTAAAGGTCCGAACTTTGTGATACAAGTACGTAAGATGTAGAAATTGAGAACCATAGGCGCCAACTAGGAGCTTGTGACAAAATCCACTTGGATATATTCATACCATTCTTTGCAAGATATATCAGAACGTTGAAGCAATTCAATCTACCAAGTTAACATTGTCTAACAGAGTAACAGAGTGGTGAAATCATCACATTTATGGCATGGGGAAGAAGTAGCGGGGGAAAGGGCTAGATGAATCGAAGAAACAGAGTTCGTTCTTTTATCTTATGGTAAGTCCATGTACAAACATAATTGTTAAAATGATTTAACAAAAAGTGCTCTTTTAGGGCCGTGACTCCATATATCACTGCAGTTTGTATTTGGGCATATCATATTGACATTATTATCAACTTCTTAGCCCTTAATTATGAGTAATTAAAGGAGGTCATGGAAGGGACACAAGTAAAGATTCAAGAACTTCCATAACAAGTGCCCTCTCATTTGATTTAGTGAGGGAATCAGAATGGTCTAATCGAGGTATGTTCAAGCAATAGAAGCCAACATTATGTCTGACATATTCAAAACCTACAATTTGTATGGTTCTTTTCTCTCTTGCTATTTGGATTTTGTTATAATCTCTTATCAATATTCAACAAGAATGCAACTTGTTGACAATAAAACCAGAAATTAATCATCTGTAAAATGAGTAGTAAGATCATCAATAATGCAAACCGAAAGAAAGAAGACCATTCAAATGAGTAGTAAGATCATCAATAATGCTGATTCGACGTTCAAACAACCTGAATGTCATTTAATCATTCATTTGAAATTCGAACAGTAAGATCATCAATAATGCTGATTCGACATTCAAACAACCTGAATTCTGATCATCAAACCAAAAAACTCATACAAACAAATCAATGACTTATTTCATAGCATATTATCCTTCAATTGACAACCAACAACATTTGGTTGACTAGCGTGTGTGCTTTTAATCAGATTGAGCCAACCCCACTAGACAAATAAATTTTCTTCCAACAAGATTCCAAATCTTTTCTCACTTTTCCAGAATAGGATTTAAAATCTCTTGAGATTTAAATTTAGCTTCTGTTAGAAATACTGAATGATTGTATTGTATTTCTCAAGTGATAGAATATACATAAGTGCCTTTATATAGGAGGCAGAGTCTGCAGTACAAGTAAGTGTGCTATACAAGTAAACAAGGTGGGCTTAAAGTCCACATACCCTAATACACGTTAACAGCCCCCCTCAAACTCAAGATGGATGTGAGACCAACTTGAGGTTGTCAACCAAAGTGCGAAGACGTCCCTTACGATGTGACTTGGTGAAGATATCTGCAAGTTGATCTTTAGAAGAGACTGAGATCAGCTTGAGAGTACCATGGACAAGATGATAACGGATAAAATGACAATCGATCTCGATGTGTTTAGTCCGTTCATGGAAGACATCATTGTGAGCAATATGAATGGCACTCTAGTTGTCACAATAAAGAGGAGTAGCAGAGGATGTGGATACACCTAAGTCTTTGAGAAGCCACTGTAGCCAAAGGAGCTCAGATGTGGTATCAGCAAGGGCACGATATTCTGCTTTAGTACTGGAGCGGGCCACATGAGTTTGTTTCTTGCTTCGCCATGAAATCAGAGAAGAACCAAGAAGAAAGCAACAACCAATGGTGGACCTGTGATCAGTGGGATCTCCTGCCCAATCAGCATCAGAAAATGCACGGAGAATAAGAGGAGATTGAGCAGAGTAGAAAAGACCATGGAAGAGAGTGCCCTTTAGGTATCGAAGAATGCGCAGAATAGTAACATAGTGAGTCGATCGTGGAGCAGACAGATACTGACTCACCTGGTGAACAGTATAGGAAATGTCTGGACGAGTGACAGATAGATAAACTAGGCTGCCAACCAAGCGTTTGTAAAGAGAGGGATTAGACAAGGGTTTCCCCTCTGATGGAGTCAGATGTGCATTAAGCTCAACTGGAGTGTCAACAGTCTTGCTATCAGTGAGTCCAGCTCGAGACAAGAGTTCAGAAGCATACTTGGCTTGAGTAATGTAAAGTCCATCTGTAGAATGAGTGATTTTAAGACCCAAGAAGTAGTTGAGATGTCCAAGATCTTTCATCTCAAACTGCTGATTGAGAAAATCCTTGAGTTCTTGAATGTCACTGAGGTCATCACCAGTTATGATCATATCATCCACATACAGGAGAAGTAAAACAGTGCCTTTGTCAGTGCGACGAAGAAATAAGGCAGAATCATAATGACTGACCATGTAACCCAAATGAGAGATGGTAGAGTTGAATTTGGCAAACTAAGCTCGTGGAGCTTGTTTAAGGCCATAAAGTGCACGCTGAAGGTAACAAACCTTATTTGATTCAACAGAGAGACCAGGAGGAGGTTGCATATAAATTTCTTCACTTAAATCCCTATTAAGGAATGCATTTTTGACATCCATCTGAAAAAGGTCCCATTTACTGGTAGCAGCAACAACTAAGAGAGCTCGAATAGATGAGATACGAGCAACCAGAGCAAAGGTCTCTTCATAATCAATCTCATACTCCTATGTAAAACCTTTTGCAACAAGACGAGTTTTGTAGCGCTCAATGGACCCATCAGAGCGAGTCTTAATCTTGTAGATCTACTTACAACCAACCACATATTTCCTAGGGGGGAGAGTCACCAAATCCCAAGTATGGTTTTTAGATAATGTATCAAGTTCCTCTTTCATTGCAATCTGCCATAAAGGGTCAGTGGAAGCCTCACGATAGGTGTGAAGCTCGTGCAGTGTAGCAAGGGCAGTGTAACAATGATAATCAAGTAAATGTGTAGGAATGGATCTTACCCGAGTTGAGTGACGAGGTGGAATGTCTTGTGCAAGATCTTCAGGCGGAGTAGGAGCAGGGGACCCAAGCTCAGGGTTGGGTAGCTCGTCTTCAACCTGTGTATCTTCCACTTGTTCATTAAAGGGTGAACTAGGAAATGGATCAAAGGTATCTGGTGGTGGGACAGAGAAGTCTATAAGAGGATCAAGAGCAACTATAAGAGGATCAAGAGCAACTACAGGAGGATCAGGAGCAGTTACAGAAGGAATATGTGCCTCATCTGGAAAAAGATCTAAAACAGAGGAGGAAGATAGGGAGGCACGGAAGTGAGAGAGCTCGACAAAGGAGCAATGTTCCCAAAAGACAACATTGCTGGAGATACGAAGACGATGAGAGACAGGATCATAACACCGATACCCCTTTTGAGTTTCGCCATAGCCAAGAAAACAACAAAGTCTTGACCGAGGCTCAAGTTTGTTATGCTCATATGGCTGAAGAAGAATGAAACAAGCAGAACAAAAGTAGCAAAGGTGGTGATAGTCTGGAGGTGACCTAAAAAGGCGCTCATATGGAGTTTGATTTTGAATAACAGGACTTGGAATGCGATTAATAGCATGAACAGCATGAAGAGCAGTTTCGCCCCAAAAAGGAGCAGGAACTTTGGCAGAGAGAAGAAGAGCACGAACAGTGTCAAGAATATGACGAAATTTTCGTTCGGCTCTACCAATTTGCTGAGAGGTACCTGGACAAGTTAGTTGATGAACAGTGCCATAGGAATGCAAAACAGCTTGGAAAGCATATTGAGTGTATTCAAGAGCATTATCAAATCGAAAAATTTTGATACATTTGGAAAATTGAGTTTCAACCATTTTTGCAAAATTAGAATATACTTGCAATAACTCAGAACGATGTTTCATATTAAAAATCCAGCTATAGCGAGAGTAATCATCAACAAAGACAACAAAATATCAAGACCCACTAATACTAGAGACAGAGGAAGGCCCCCAAACATCAGAATGAATAAGGTCAAAGATATCAGTGGATATTGATTCACTAGTATTGAAAGGTAAAGCTGGTTGTTTTCCTAACTGACATGAAACACAATCAAAATTTTCTGTAGACACTGAACCTAACAAACCACTAGAAGCCAATTGTTGTACTCGAGAGGAAGATGCGTGACCAAGTCGAGCATGCCAAAGTGCAAGGGAAGGAGTAGAAGAAACTACAGCAGCTGCAACAACAGAAACAGGAGTAACAAGTGGAAGACGAAAGTTGTCCACGGGAAACATACGCCCAACTCTGAGATCGGTCCCAAGCTCCTGTCCTGTCCTTAGATCCTGCACAATACATCCAGAATAATCAAAGATAATGCGATAACCTAACTCAGCTAATTGTCCCACAGAAAATAAATTGTAAGAAAGGTCAGGAACATTAAAGACACCGGGAACCGAGAGATTGAAGGTCGAAACGGAACCTATATTATGACCAGACATAGTGGAATCATTTGCTGTATGAATATTAAGAGGGTGTGGTGCAGGTTTAAGTTCAGAAAATAAGGACGAGTGAGAAGTCATGTGATTGCAACAAGCAAAATCCATAAGCCAAGAGGAAGGAGACATACTAGATAAAGCTGAGAGAGAAGAGGAATAAGATGCATTACCAACCATACGAATGATGTTGGCGATGATATTTTTAAGGTCATCTGTGGACATGGTGAAAGTGCGTCCTGAAGACTTAGACTGTGCAGAGACGGGAGTCATTGGTTGGACACTCTCAGTGTTAGCAACAGTAGCAGCAGAAATTGACATAGCTGATTTGTTGCAATGATAGCAAGTCTCAATATTGTGGCCAAAACATTTGTAAAAACTGCAAAAACGTTTGTTGGATTGTCGGCGACGATTATTGCAACAAGAAGAAGACCTATCCTTATTTTTCATTTAGAAGCAAAATATGCAAAAATGGACTACAAAAATGAAATCTACGCGAAAAACTGGATAAAGAGCACTTGGACTGCAAAAAGTCAACGGTCAACTTGGTCAAAGTCAACGGATGACGTCAGCAGGCTGACAGATGATGATGTTAGCAGATGATGTGGCGCTGACGTAAGCAGGTGATATCAGCTAGGGCTGACGTGGCTGGGATGACGTCAGCAAATAACCCAGTGGCACGTGGATCAACTTCGCCGAAGATTCTGGCAGCGCATGAGAGCGTGTGAACTGTCCGATGAAGCCGTTTCTTCTACGATGATGCAGATCGGAGAAGGACGATTCTTATAGTGTCGGCGGCAACAAGATCGGAGATACCTTGGTGGTGCGTAAGGTGCGTGGATCAACTTCGCAGAAACTTTGACCGGCGCGTGGATGGTCAGATGTGGATGTTTCTGGCAGCAATATGTAGAGCGATTGAATATCTACACGATGATAGGTCTTATGTCCTAATCGGAGGTCAGAGGTGACAAATCCGATGATGGCAGTGGTTTTGGCGGCAGAGAAGGAGCTTTTGGCAGTGGAGATTCAACCCTGAGGACCTCTGATTGCGGCGGAGCAGTTGGGAGAAGGCACTGAAAGGGTTTATTGACGACAGAAGATGAGGCAGTGGAAAATACCAACAAGACAAGACTGCAAGACAAAAGAAAATTAGAGCAGTAGCTCTGATACCATGTTAGAAATACTGAATGATTGTATTGTATTTCTCAAGTGATAGAATACACATAAGTGCCTTTATATAGGAGGCAGAGTGTGCAGTACAAGTAAGTGTATTATACAAGTAAAGAAGATGGGCCTAAAGTCCACATACCCTAATACACGTTAACAGCTCCTGAAGGCAGCCCCAATTGTTTCATTGGAAGGTAGAGTTATAAGAGCCAATTCCTCCACATCAGGTTCAGGATTTACTCTTTAGCCCGACATTGCCTCAAAACATGATGTTGCAGAAGCCTGAAAAAAGTACACACGATACTTTCTTTGATGTAACAGAAACTAAACTGTTAGTTTTTGGTAATAAACTTTGAATCTCTGAGGAGTTTCTTGTGATTTTCTCGAATCCACAAGGTGATAGGTTTGGAATCTACCAAAGAAAATATTTGAGAAAAACTTTGAATTTTATTAATAATAATCTATTTTGCCATTGGAAGCTACAAAATGTATAAATACTAACGAAGTAAAAGCCTAGTACAATTAGAAAACGTCTGAAACTCTAATTTGCACTAATTACGAGATTATATGGCAAAATTCCAAATTTTACCAAAAATGGTAAAATTGAATTAAATGCAAAATCATAAACTACTGACTTTAAATGTAGTTCCAAAATTAATGGGATCTTATTCTGACTTTTGAGCAAAAAGTTATTAAAGAAACAAAAATGACTAAAAATAGCAAAATCACTATTTTCGGGGGCTAAACAAAGGAATTTGCCAAAATCAAGACGCACCTTATGGCGAAGCGAGGACTACTGATTAGAAGAATGTTTCCCTTTAGCTTGCCAAATTTCATCCCAAATGATTTCTATTAGTGCCTTGTGCCCTTGAGAGTTCAGGACCTCTCAAGACCGCAATAGCAGTCTGGTTTACATCAAAACACAACAAAACAAGGAAAATAAGGGAGAAGAAGTGCCAGTTGAGCTATATTTCTTGGCAATTATGCTAGGATTCTCATTCCTCTAGTTTATGGCAATAACTATGAACTTTTATTTTGAGCTTGCATTTGAATATGTTTTTCATCTCTCTCAAGACATCTAGAGGCAACACCATGGACTATAGTAACTAAATCTTTGGGTCACAAGGAAGACAAGGAAAAAAGTGTGGTAATAAAAATTCATCCTATTAGTTGGAAAGGACAACTAATTTACAGAGAAGTCAAACATAGCAGCATAAAAAATTTAATTGTGGATTCTATAGCCCTATATTGATTTGTATAACTATATTTCAATTTTCCAAGTCCTAACTATTGATACTCTATAAAGAATGTTAGGACTAGTTAATTAATGAGTCTCCCAATATGGTACGTTGTGAATTTTGCTCTAAAATATTCCTGATTCACTTGACCAAATGTGTGACCACATAAAAAAGCAACTGCTAATTCTATTAGAAAGTCCCACACATGCACAAGCCCTTTGCAAATGTGTGGGGACAACTACAAAGTATGCAGCTGATTGTTGAGTTGATGTCTCGTACTAGTTCAATAATAGGAAATTCTAAGATAAAAATCCAATAATTAAGACAGAGAATAGACATGAAGTGACATATATCCATGAAAAGTCGCCACAATAATTCTCTCTTGAAATCCCAAAAATAGAGTATGCTCAACACATTCATTAGACCAATAGCACTTGATTAATTCAAAATCTAATCTAAATATATATATATATATATATATATATATATAAAACCGAAGCTTTTGAAGCTCCCACAATTTTCCATGTCAGCACAATATTTAAATTAAATTAAATTTTCCACCTCATCACTGTTTTCCTTTTCCAATGCAAATTAGACTTCTAGCCAAATAAGGACACTCTCCCACCGCCTCTACTCTCTCCTATTTAAGAATTGCTTGCGTAGAAAACCTAAGCCCCAAAAACTTATTTTTGCTGCAACACAATTTTCTCCTTAAAACTTATTTTTCTTCAAGATTTTTTTTGAGGGCGGCTCATGCTTCACAATTCACATATTCCACTTATGTATTGGACTCCTCTCCTTCTTCGGTCAATGCATCAAGGTTAGGGTTATTTGATTTGTTCAATAAAAATCATAGATTTGTTGCTTTTTCTTATAAGTTTGTCAATTGTTGTTTTGTTTATTTAATTGCTGGGCCTGAATCTTTTAATTAAATCTTCAAATTTATATTGAACAAATCAAATAACCCTAACCTTGATGCATTGACCGAAGAAGGAGAGGAGTCCAATACATAAGTGGAAAAGCTATAATCATAGATTCCCTTCTTTCTATTGTATTTCTCTATTGCGTAATTATATATATATATATATATATATTGTTTTATTTCAATACTTTTGAAGCTTTGAATCTTCTGATTTTAATTTTTTTTTTTTTTGGCCTTTTGGAAGTTTTAACATCATAACTTTTGGGTTTTATTTTTTCTATTATAAAAAATTATCTAGAAGATTTCAATGAATATCCATGGATTATTCTTTTTGAGAGTAACCCATCTTTATCTTATATTTTTATTCCTAACTTTTTTTTCCTATATTTTTTCTTTAATTGTCCGTGTTTACGTCTCTTTTGTTTTTCTTATTTTTTCTTTAATTGTTCGTGTTTATGTCTCTTTTTGTGTGAGTATGTGTCATCGTATCTGGGTACTTAGGCAAAATCTATAAAGACTAAAGATGCTTTTTTTTTTTTTGGTAATGAATCCTGTGTTTTTCATGACTTTAGTGAGTCATATTCTTAATGATCAAAATGGTTTTGTTTGACGTGGATTTTGTTCATATTGGTTTCAAAGTTTATTTCTTGGCTTATATTATAGATTGTAATATATTTATTCATCAAACTGTTTAGTTGAGTTTGTTTTTAAAATTGTTTTCAGTGTTGGACATTTACTTGAAGCATGTTGGTATCATATATTAAAATACTGTTAAGTTGATAATAATAATAATAATAATAATAATAATAATAATAATATAGTTTAATAAATGTCTGAAACGTATAGCTGTTAACAAATGTTTTAGCTATATGATTTTATTTTACAAATTCAATTTTGGTGTTGTAGTAAAATAAACAAAAATTAAATTATATATTGTACTCAATACATTTCCCGTGCATCGCACGGGTTAGCAACTAGTTATACAAACAAAAAACTATTGGTTGAATTGTTAGCTGGAAAAAGGACTAACTAAGAGAGAGACTGATTAAAGAAAGTCAAATGCAATTTGACAAATGCTAGAAAGTCTTGGGAACACCAATAATTCCTCGAGTACACGAACCTTGTCTTCTGAAGTTAGAGGATAAGAAGAGGTTGACATTGTCTTTAAGACTTTTGCCCACATTAGGATATCTCTAACAAGTTCCAGCTCATTAATCTTTAACCCATTAAATCCTTTAAAATGGAAAGTTGTAAGGCTTGATGACAGACGTACAGGGACATCCTCATAGAAAAAAGGGGACCTTTTTTCCTCATGACCGAAGGAAAATGTCGTGTGCTGCTTACAACAGAAGACATAACAGATACTTTAACACAATTCAAAAGAGGGGGAAAAATGATAATGGTCATGTGAACTAAACATACCTTATAAAAGACAAGTTTTGCAAGTTTAGGAGCCTGTTGAAGCAAGAGTGGCAGCACATGCCCCATCAGGAGCATAGCCAAGAATTTTTACATGGGGGGTCGATTCGAACCATGAAGGTTGAAATCGACGACGATAAGTATCATCGTTGTATGGATAGTCTATATTTTTAGGTTGATATGGACTTTTTTTGAGATAAGCTCGTCGGATTTTATCTTGTTTGTTGATAGAGAATTCACATATTTGTTTACGTGATCCTGGATCACGATCTATCTCTTTAGATTGAATTCTTAAACATTTGGAGGGGTCAGGGTGTTCATCAGGCATTGAAGTATCAACATTTGTTTCTACAGCCGCAGGTGTCCTAATTTCTGAATTGCTAACATCTTTTTTCTTAAAGAATGCATCAATTGTTTTTTGTTTGCTCATAATTCTTTTAGCTTTAAGAATATGACTCAAAAATAAACTTGAAAAGAAGTTTAAAAAATAAAATTTTAATTAGAAATTTTTACTTAGTTATATGGATGTTATTCATTCTATAAAAAAAACAAAATTTCCACTATAATTTAAACATACAACCCATTTTTAATACGACTTTAATTAATAATAACCCCTCAAACAAAAACAAAAATTAAACACACGAGTATTGGTACACAACATAAACCAAACAATTTAACAACACTCACAGCCACATCCACAGCGACATGATATCTAACTAATCAAAAATAGGTAATAAATCAAAACAATTTTACCTTAGAAACTTTGTCTTCACAAAGTGTAAAGATGGGTCACCCATGTGGCAATGCCTACTGCCTCTGCCTGACTGCCTCCAACTTTAGATCTTCCCTTCAAGACTCATCACAAACAATCTCCCCATGCCTTTAATCATGTATTTCTCTAAAAATCTATGAAAATATAAAGAGTATGTGAATATTAGGTGTAGATAGTTGAGAAAATCAAAAAAAGACATTAAAAAGAGATGAATGTCTAATGCTTAAGAAAGAGCAGAAAACTCACCAGTCACCAAGTTCCAAAACTAAAGCTGATGAAGAAAGAAAAAATTGGTCAGGATTTTTTTTTTTTTTTTTTTTTTTTTTCTTCCGGGACTGTGAGTACAGAGGACTGGAGTTTTGGGGGCTGGGAGGTAGGCAACGGTACCAGTGCAAATGAAAGTGTATCAAAGAAGACAAAACAAAAGAATAAGAAGTAAAGAAAGGGATTCCGTGGGTCAGTGGATGGATTTTTTTAGATGAAGAGAGTGAAGTTTTGTTTTTAGTGTTTGGACTTGAGCGGGCCAGCTTGTTTTATTTGGAGTATATAAGGTGATAAAGACCTAAAACTAAAGCTGGGCTTGGGAGTATATTTGAGTTGGGCTTGGGAGAATAGTTGAGAATTGAGCATGGGGGGGCCGGCTGTCCAATATTGGGGGGCCCATTTTTTTTTTCTACCTACTCTAATGGAATTTTTTTTTTTTGCAGGGGTCGGGGCCCCACCAAGCCACTACGTGGCTCCGCCCCTGTGCCCCATACAAGAATATTTTTCAATCCCATATTGCAGGTAAAACAAATTATGAAACATGGGAAGATCAGACGCATTGCAAAGGCACTACAAGATGACATAATAATCATAAGTAACAACAAAAATATCACAATGGAAGAAGCTTTAAGCAATTTAGTATATCACAGACCATGAAAAACGTGCTTTACCTCTGAAATATGTGTGTAGAAATGCAGGGATTTAACGTTATAGAGTGCTATGATGAAGGCCCATACCCTATTTCCATAATCTTCAATATCATCAGATAAATATGCTTTTGTGGTATCAAGGCTTGCTTTAATTAAGTTGGGCATATGTTCCAACATAATGTTTTTACTCAGATGACCTCTGAAATAAAGGCACTCGAGAGCTGGGGCCTTTATGTGAAGGTCGTACCCTAAAACTTCGATAACTAAAGCTAAGTTTTTCAGTGTAGGTACAATGATTTTTAAATTGCATTCCTGGTCCTTTTCGAATATGTCTACAGACAAATCTTGGAGGCCTCCAGAGAGAGTCGTGGTTTGCATACTTGACTGATCGAAGATGCAGAACCTGGAGACTCGGGAAGCCTAGGGATGAAGATGCATGATCAAGAACAATACGGCCACCTAATTCCAGAACTACTAAAGTTTTACAATAGTGAAAGAGGGTAAAGGGCAAGTTGGAATAGCCTTGAGGGAGATAAGAAAGCTTGAAATCAAGCACTTGCAAGCCACGTGAAATTGCGGTGCGTACCCATGTATCGACGTGGATTGGGTCACAGTTAGAAAGCTGCCAATGGAGGCGAAAGTGTTTAAGGGGATTTGCATTGTGAAGAGCCCAGACTTAGGACATGATATGCACAAAACTAAAATGGTACCTGATGATGTTGAAAAAATCACCAGTGAATCACATAGTCCTTCTGCGCTGACAACCGTGCCTGCACAATAAAAAGAGAAGACCTAACAGAGAGCACCGGTGTGGTGCCAGCCAAATACCCTCCGAATGTCAAGTTAGAACTTTTCACAACTCTAGAGTACCAGAGCTGGGATAAATTATGCGTACCTTGATTTGTGAAGGTCTCAAGGCTTTTATAGTAGTGTAGGGCTGATATCTGTAACTTAATTAAGAAGATGTTTCCTTGTAGGAGAGAAACTCTTTATTTCACGTATCTTGCGGAATCCTTTCCTTGTAGGAGTCTTCTTGATTAGGGTTAGGTGTGGGCGCAAGATATTTCCTTATATACCCGTGTGTTCGAACCACGCAAGAGACATGTTGGACCTGTCAGCTTCATCCCGTCAACTTATCCTTCCATGAAACGTCATTCTGGTCGTCTCTAACCCATGCATTGATGACCTTCAGTTGCTCTCGTCATCCCTAATATGGATCGTCAACCTCTAGGGGTTAGTCACAAGAATATAAGCAAAGTCATCAGCTACTTTAGGGTCGTTAGCTATTATAGGGTAGTCAGTTATTACTTAGACTTTAGGAATTATACTTATCAGTTGCCCCCTACTCCATAATCCTGTCAGTTCCAACTGTCGGGTTATGGAGTATATATATATATATATATATATTTTTTGGCAGATGGGGCATTTATTGCCCAACTCCTCGAGCAGCCATAATTGTCAGAACACATGGCTCAAGCCGATTGAGAAGTGTTATACAGGGAAGACCGCGGACGTCAGCATGTATGACGCCATGTTGCGGTAGGATTGAGACTGCCTTTGACGGCACTTCACCGTCAATTGGCCAATTTTTTGGGGTTGTCTGTCAGCCAAATTGCCTCCAACGCTTGGAGGATATTCATTGGGGCTGAGATTTTGTGGGGTCATTTAAGTGGAGGGAACCGTCAACTAACTCTTGACGAGTTCTTCTGATGTTATCATCCTTAGCACATTGTCTCGTCCCAAGAAATTTATCATTTCTCTGCAAGGAAGAAAAAGCTAAGGCTAGTATCTGATATGCTA
The DNA here is from genome assembly GCF_932294415.1 of Quercus robur. Taxonomy (NCBI): domain Eukaryota; kingdom Viridiplantae; phylum Streptophyta; class Magnoliopsida; order Fagales; family Fagaceae; genus Quercus; species Quercus robur. The sequence continues at coordinate 24,315,489 of NC_065541.1, forward strand.
AGGGCATGTATTTCTTTGTTAAAGGGACAAACTGGGTATGTCGTCAAGAAGAGTGGGAGACGATGCCCCATGGTTTTGACAACACCTGGGCTTATGTCAAGAATTCAGGTTAACCTCGTCTGCTTCTTCTAGTTTATTTGTTTTGAATTTCTAACATCGTCTGCTTTTCCCTTCTATTTTAGCTAGTGTTTGTCTGCATATCATAGACGAGAAAGAAGCTTTTATTCGTCGGGTTACAGAGATCTCATTGGACAAGTGGAAGTGTCGGGATCTCATTACACTCAACACTTCACGCGCTTAATGTGGGGGTCCCGAGCCAACACCAGCAGCTCGTCGCCTTAACGCTTGCTCCCGTCGTCGTAAGTTTATCCACCTTGACGCCTCTTTTTCTATTCTTATTGTTATTTGTTCTAATGCTTGTCACTTGTCCTTTGTAGAAATGGAGGCTGCTAGGCAAAGAGCGCAAGTGAGGGTTGCTGCTACCCGGAAAAAGGAATAGAAGGCAAAGGGAAAAGAGGGTGTCCTCATCAGCCCCCAAGGTTGTCGGTAAAGGGGTGCCGAAGAGGAAAGTGGCAGGAAGGACGACCGCTCGTCCAAAAAGGTGTCCACCACTCCTGAGGAGGGGCTCCCCAAGAAGCCATCACCTCTTAAGCCCAAACACGGGGTAGGCAAAGGCCTGATGACGACGTCTGGCCCCATCATCCAGGAACTAGATCGTCGTCTTCTTACACATAAGGACTACGCCGTTGAGATGATGGGGTCCATCATTAAGGATAAGGATGTAGACCTTTATGCTGAGCAAGGGACGGAGGAACTAAGGTCGTCAGGACTCTTTAACCTTGCCTGGGCATGTACCTTCCTCATTTCTCTCTATTTATTCATTTTTTACGCTTAAAAGCTTACGGAAGTACTTTTTTGTAGGCGTTGGTTCATATGAAGGTGTTGCAGGATAGGGGCATCGCCAAAGAAGGGGTGATCACCTGTCTGCATAAACGCATTAAGAACCTGACCGACAGGCAAGAACAGTATAAGGAGGCCCTCCAAACCCTTAACCAGGAGGTGAAAGAGTTGAGAGAGAAGCTGGAGGAGGAGGGTCGTTAGAAGAAAAAGGAACAAGAGGCCAAAAAGGCAGCGGAAAAGGAGCTGACAACCCTTTTAGGTCAGGTGGAGACGGCCAAAGCTGACGTCGTGAAGGAATTTAGGGTGTCACAGACATTCATTGATGCTTGTGCCGAATACTATGGTGATGGGTTTGAGGATTGCCTTAAGCAGGTCAAATCCATCTACCCTTACCTGGATTTTTCTAAGGTTTCCATGGATGACCCCTTGCCGTCGACACCTGTAGGTGACACTACTCTTGAAGAGAATGACGACTCCACCGAGTCCGAGGCGAATCTAGAGGATGATAGTGTTGTTGTTCTTGCTCAACCTGCCATGGATAAGCCTGTAGTTCCTCTGACCCCGTTGGCCATAAGGCCGGGGGGTCTTGTGGGATCTCGTCACCCTTGGACTTATGAACTCGTCCACCTTATGGACTTACTAATAAACTTGTCCATTTGTGGACTTGTAATATTTTGTAGAAAAACACATTAGTTATATCTGAATAAACTCCTCTTATTATGATAAACCATGCATTCATAGAAAAATTGTTCTCTAAAGAAAAAGACCTGCCCTCTAGGTTTAAAGAGTATTGTAGCAAAAATTAACAAGGGTAAACTGAAAAACTGAGGAGTGTAGCTAAAATTAACTAAAGTAAACTGGAAAATGAAGAGTGTTGCTTTCCTTGCTGTCAACTTTACTGGTAGTACTTTTGTAGGTGCTCGGTGTTCCACGGATGGTGCAACTTCCATCTATCTAGTGTCTCTAGGTTGTAGGTGCCTTTCCTCTGCCATGACATAATCCTGTAAGGCTCCTCCCAGTTGGGGCCGAGCTTCCCTTGGGTAGGGTTTTTAGCAGCGCCCATTACCTTTCTCAAAATGAGATCTCCAACCTGAAAGTCTCTATGTTTGACCATGAGGTCCTGGTACCGTGCGAGTCTTTGTTTGGCTGTCGCCCTGACTTTATCTTGTAGATTGAATTGTAGACGCATAGCCTCATCATTTTTGCTTTCATCATGGTTGTCCACCCTGTAGCTTGTGAGCCTGACCTCGGCTGGAATGATTGCCTCGCTCCCGTATGTTAGCCAAAATGGTGTCTTTCCAGTAGGTGTTCTTGCTGTTGTCCTATACGCCCATAGTATGCTTGGCAGCTCTTCAAGCCATATACCATTTTCCCTTTTAAGCCGAGTCTTGATAATTTTGAGCAAGGATCGGTTTGTAACCTCAACTTGTCCGTTAGCTTGGGGGTGGGCAGGGGAGGAGTAGTGGTTTTTGATCCCCAACTGTGAGCAAAAATCCCGGAAGGAGTCATTGTCGAATTGTTTTCCGTTGTTTGAGACCAAGACCTTAGGGATCCCATACCTGCAGATGATGTGCCTCCAGATGAAGCTTCGCACGTTCTTCGTAATGGTTGCTAAAGTTTCAGCTTCTACCCACTTTGTGAAGTAGTCTATGCCTACTATAAGGAACTTCAACTGCTGCACCGCTATCGGGAATGGTCCCATGATGTTTAATCCCCACTGAGCAAATGGCCATGGGGCAGTCATCGGGGTCAACTCTTCGAACGGCTGTCTGATGATGTTGCTGAACCTTTGACACTTGTTGCAAGTTTTGACATAAGTCTGGACATCCTTCTGCATGGTAGGCCAGTAGTACCCTACTCAAATCAGTTTGTGTACCAACAACCGCGATCCTGAATAGTTTCTGCAAATCCCTTCTTGAACTTCTCTTATGACATAGTTTGCTTCCTCAGGACCCAAACACCTTAAGTATGAGCGGGAGAAGCCTCTCTTGTACAAGGCATCTTTTATTAGAATGAATCGTACTGCTTGGACTTTCAGCTTCCTTGCGGCTTCCTTTCCGTCTAGTAACACGCCATTTTTCATGTAGGAGACTAATGGTGTGGTCCAATTATTTTCATAATCTACCTCCTGCACATCAATGGGATCTATTAGAGGAGAAAGCTGAACAAAGGAGAGTACATTGTCAGGGATGACCATATATTATGCTGAAGCGGCTTTGGCAAGACGGTAGGCTTGCGCATTTTCTCCTCTGGGTATTTGAATAATCTTGGCTTGCAGGTCGTCCACCCTTTTTTTTGCTTGCTCCAGGTACTGCTTCATCCTTTCACCCTTACATTCGTAATCCTCGTTTACTTGGTTGGTGACGACCTAGAAGTCGCAATGAATAACCACACTTATGGCCCTTGCCACTTTGGCGAGGTCAAGCCCTGTCACTAGTGCTTCGTACTCCGCCTCATTGTTGGTGGTAGGGAAGTTGAGATGAACCATACATTCAATCTTGTCTCCTTCTGGGGAAAGAAGCACGATGCCTGCTCCACCAGCCCGTCTGTTAGACGATCCGTCTGTATGTATGCTTCATTGAGGGCACTCATCTGCCCCCTTGTCTTCCCCGTTGGTGAACTCCGCTATGAAGTCAGCGACGACTTGTCCCTTGATGGCAATACGTGGGCGGTACTGAATGTCAAACTCACTCAACTCTATGGCCCACAATGCCAATAGCTTAGCGGCTTCGGGGTTGTTTATTACCCGTCGTAAGGGCTTGTCGGTTAGGATGATCATCGTGTGGGCTTGGAAGTATGGTTTGAGTTTGTGGGCCGCCGTAACCAAAGCGAAGACAAGTTTCTCCATCGACAAATATCTTTCTTCTGTACCACGAAGTGCCCAGTGGCATAGTACACAGGCTTTTGAACCTTGTCTTCTTCCCTAACTAAGGCTACGCTGACGGCTGTCGGGGAGACGACCAAATAGAGGAAAAGCTCTTCCCCCAGGTTATGAAGGACTTAGTAGCAGTAGGGAAGAGAGGTAGGCCTTTAAATCCTTGAACGCCTGCTGACACTCGGTTGTCCACTCAAAAGACTTTTTTAGCGTGCGGAAGAAGGGTAGACATTTATCCGTTGCCCTCAATACGAACCTATTCAGGGTGGCTACCTTGCTGTTTAAACTTTGAACTTCTTTTACGTTCTTTGGTGGGGCCATCTCCACTATGGCCCTAATTTTATCCGGATTGGCCTCGATACCTCTTTGAGACACCATGAACCCCAGGAACTTTTCCGCGGTCACTCCAAATGCACATTTACTCGAGTTGAGTTTCATGTTGTAGGAGCAAAGGGTGTCAAATGTTTCCTTGAGATCTTCCAAATGGTCGTCCTCCTTACAGCTTTTTACTAGCATGTCGTCGACATAGACTTGAACATTCTTCCCGATCTGGTTCGCGAACATCTTTTTCATGAGCCTCTGATATGTCGCGCATGCGTTCTTGAGGCCGAACGACATCACTTTGTAATAGAAAAGGCCTTGGCTGGTAACGAATGAAGTTTTCTCCTAATCCGCCTCATCCATTCAGATCTGGTTATAATCGAAAAAGGCATCCATAAAGCTTAGTAACTGGTGCTAGGCTGTAGAGTCAACTAGGATATCGACCCATGGGAGGGGGTAGCTATCTTTAGGGCATGCCTTGTTTAGGTTGGTGAAGTCTATGCACATCCTCCATTTTCTACTGGCTTTCTTGACCATTACCACGTTTGCCTACCATTTGGGGTAGTAGACTTCTCTGATAAATTTCGCCTCTTGTAGCTTGTGAACTTTTTCTGCTATAGCCTGGTTCCGTTCTGGGGCGAATACTTGCTTCTTTTGACGAACGGGTAGGAAGGAAGGTGATACATTCAGTTTGTGCACCATAATCAAAGGGTCAATTTCTGGCATGTCCTCATGGCTCCAAGCGAATACATCCCGGTTGTCTTTAAGAGAAGTTGTAAGTGCTCGGTGGATCATCGGGCTAGCTAGAGTACCGATTATGGTCGTTCGATCAGGCTCGGAGTCGTCGAGAAGTATCTCTTCAAGCTTTTCTACGGGCTCCGTCATTGTCTGATGCTCCTCTATGCTCATGGCCTAGAGGTGGTCATCCATCTCCATCATAGCTACATAGCATTTGCATGCGGCTACTTGGTTCCTATGTAGCTCCCCTACTCCATAATCGGTAGGGAATTTGATCATTAAGTGGTAGGTTAAGGTTACGGCCTTCCATGAATTGAGGGTAAGCCGTCCCAAGATGGCATTATAGGCGGATGAGTAGTCAACCACAAGAAATGTTACGTCCTTAGTGATCTGTTGGGGGTAGTCACCCACCGTCATGAATAATGTGATTGTGCCAAGGAGGTATACCTTTGTTCCTCCAAAACCAACAAACGAAGCGTTCATCAGAACTAGTCTCTTTTTATCAATCCTCATCTGTTGGAATGCTGGGTAATAAAGGATGTCAGCGGAGCTACCATTGTCAACCAGGACCCAGTGCGTGTTGTAATCTCCTACTCGTATGCTGACGACGAGTACGTCATTGTGCGGGTGGTAAGGATGTCAGGCATCCTCTTCCGAAAATTCGATGACAGGGTTGTTGATCTGTGGCAGCTTCGTCACAAAACTTGTCAATTGGACGTTATGGACCATCCTTAGGTAAGTCTTACGGGTCTTTTTGGATGACTGGGTAGCTGTTGTACCCCCTACAATCATTCTTATGTCTCCCAGGGGGGGCCTTGGACATTCATTGTCCCGTCAAGGAGGCTGCTCTTGAGGTGGATCCACTCTCTCCCTACTAACGAACTTTTGTAACTTTCTTTGCCTGATAAAGGCTTCGATCTGTTGTTTTAAGTCGTAGCAGTCGGCTGTATCGTGACTGTGGTCACGGTGAAAATGACAGTATTTTGTCTTTAGACCTCTTATTGGGATCTCCCTTCAGCTTGCCAGGAAAGGTTAAGGCCCTTTCGTCCTTGATTTGCATCAGGACCTAGTCGATTGGGGCAATCAGAAGGGTGAAGCTCGTGAATTAGGCCCGAAATCAATTTGATGTTGAAATTTCCAACAAATGGAATGACAATTTGATGTTCTCCTACTATGAAATTAGGAGTTTTGAATATAGGGTCCAAATATTAATTTTCACAAAACCCTCCCTTTTGATCTTGTTTCTCTTGCATTTTTATGCTATTTTTTGTTTTGGGAGGAGAGAGATATATAAAATTTGAGCAAAAATACATATTTACCCCTGATTTTAACAGGGGTGGGTTACGTGGGTTACGGAAAACAAACGGAACATACCTCACGTAGGTAAAGTGACACTTTTTAAACCACGGGTAGGCAAAGTGATTTCATGCCAAACCACAGGTGGGTTTAGTGTAATTACCCCAAAAAATAAAATAAAAAACACAAACAAACCTTTGTCAAACCAAAATTTGCATATTTATCGGATGATCTGAAACCATGTTTGACAGCCAATGTTGCTGAAGATTCTATACTGAGAGATGCTACGTCCACAACATTTTTACAATATTTTTCACAATAAATCACATGTGGTTAGTTGTTATTGGTTCAAATTTGAGCTTAATACTAAGATTAATTTTTTGCCACAATAATAACAACTAGTAATAACTTGCAACTTAGAATTTGTTGTAAAAATATTGTGAAAATATTGTGGGCATATAATTTCTCTTTTGGACTATTATTTAAGCGACTTTCACGTGGTGGACTACAAATTTTGAATGTCCGAAAGTATTCTTATTATATAAGAGGTAAGATAGAGTAAAAATATTAATTAATTTTTTTTTAATATCTATATAATATTTAAAAGTTGAAATGTAATATTTATTTTGGTTATAAGAAAATCTTTCCATCATTTAATATAATATACATATATATATATATATCAATAAATTCTGCTACAATGATCATTGTGCTTCATCATTATTCAATTATTTTCCAATTATTTTCAACCTCTTTTTTCTTTTTCTTTTTTAAACTTTTCTTCTCCCTATTCTTAAAAAAGAAAAAAAAAATTTCTCTTATACTCCCCACTTTAGTCCGTACTTATTCTTACACTTCATTAAACTTTTCTAGTCCCTTTTTGCTACTTTATATGTGCACTACTCTCTACTTTACTGTGGGGCCCAACGATTTATGGGCCGAGCCCATTTATTCATGGGGAGCCCTAAGGCCCAAGCCGAAGAGGGTTACAATCCAAACTCAATAACGTGAAGCACCAATTGGCCCGGAGAAGCAGCCGAGGACAGTACAGTCCTCGGCTGACCCAAAGCTCCACCAAGAAGAAGGGCAAAAATGGTATAAGGACAAACTTGAAAGAAAATCTAAAATATCCAGGAAAGACTGCCCTTACTGCCTTCCCCATACCTAACTCTGCACCTAACAGAGCCGTATGCTTTAGCTTTATCAACCACTCCCTACGACTTTTGTCTTAGACTGACGGGACAAGTATCAGTGTTGGAAAGGTTGACCTTACACGTGGACGAAGGAAAATGAATGCAGGCTAGTATAAAAGAAAAAAATAAGTAATCTAGAGAGGGGGGCTGGGAAGACTGGCAAAAAAGAAAGGGCTTCCAGTCCACCTCTAGGAGAAAAACTCCAGGGGTGAAGGCACTTTAATCACATATGAACATCACAAAAACCCACCACTGGGTAACCAAGGCCTAGCCTTTCGAACCCACTCTCTACAAATGATATTGTATGGGCCCACTCACGCGCGAACCCAACTCTACTGCAGTTCGTCGCGGAACGTGTCCCTACAATTGGCGCCGTCTGTGGGGATGGCTTGCGCGTTGGCTTAGGCGGCGGTGGAGTTAAGCTTTTGTCGAGCGGAGGTCTATGAGGATGCCTTTATGACCGGCGACACATTGTTGTTATTCCAACATAAGTTCCCACTAGGGGCTACGCCTCGCAGTGTCAATGGCATGGACCAGTCTAAGGGCTTCAAACATCAAGCTAGCTTCCCCCACCTTGTTCGAGGAGCTAACCTTCGGAAAATAAAAAATAAAGAGAATACAAGTTTTGGACAGAACCAAGGCCTTGTATGGTCCTCGGACCCAAGCTTCTGGGGAAACCAACTACTTACAAAGGAAAAAAACTACGTTACGTAGACCTTAGAACCTCCCCAAGGAAAACTCTCCATTAACAACGGGGTCAATTCCTGAACTACATTGATTCTCTAGTTTGCCCTCGAATCCTCGACACCAAAGGGACCAGTACGGAATGGAGCAACATGTTTCCAAAAGCATAAGCGAAGTCATTCAATGCTCGGTCACCCCCTCGGATGAATTATTTAGAATTTGTCGTTCTCAAACAGTATTCTCGCACTTATTACAGAACGTTCAACCATTATCTCGGTTAGTTTCCTAAGTTCAACTTACTATGAATTGTTATTATTATGCCTGGTAGTGTCGGCAAATTAAAATTAGTTGGATTGTGTTTCAAGGTTTCTTGCTTTAAATATCGCCGAGGAGAAACAAACACATGGAGCACACCCATTCACAAAGTGGTGTTGCTAAAAGAATAGTATTCAAAACAAGTAAATAAATTTCCATTTTTACTAAAACAAAGAAACAGTACAGCGTACAATGAAAAGCTGGAATCAGCTTATGTCAAAGCTCACTACATCATTGGAAAGGAAGATACAAGAGAATAATACAAAGCAGAAGAGGCAGTACAAACGAGAGGTTGGCTTCTAAAGCTAACCATATAACCAAAAAGAAAGAAAGATACAAGAGAATAAGATAAAGCCGAGGAAGTGGATCAGAGGAGAAGTTCGCTACTGCTCCAAGACCTCATTCTTCCTCAAGGCTTTTACATGCCCATAACTCAGGCAGCAAAAGAAACCCAACTTGAGCCTCACACCGTTGAAGGAAAGGTGCAGGGAGCCGGAAGTTGAGAAGCCTTCATCAAAAATTTACCTGCGACAGGGCAGAGACGATGATGGCAGAGAATCTTTCTTCTGACACACCAAAATTCTGGCATGAACAGTACCTGCTTCGGATTTTGACTAGAAGAGGGAGAAACACCCTTTCCCCTCTGTCGAAGCGGAGTATTCTCTTGAATTTATGCTTCCTTTGCCCGTACCTCACTATTCTGAGTCTCAGGAGGACACGACGCCTTTGTGGCGGAGAGAGTTTCTTCTCCCCAACCCTCGCCTCAAACATGTTATGCTAAGGGGGGATATCACTGGATATGGGAGTTGTGATTTGGGAGGAAACTGGAGAATTGGTGCGTAAGTGAAGCAATTTTCTCTCCTATTTATTTAAAGAGATAAGGTGGTGGCATTTAATTCACGCAGCGTCCCAAGGAACGCTACAGACAAAATGGCTCTGACTCAATCTCCAACGCCACCTGCAACTATGGGATTAAAGGAGTCTCGGGAAGGTGCACCTCGAACACTGGGACGCCAAAAAGTTCCGCGTGACCAAAGACTACAGAAATACCCTTTAGGTTGTGGGCCTAGTAAATTCGCAGCCCAGGCCCGTTCCGTATGGGGGCCCAGGGACAATGGCCCACGCCGAGGAATAGCCGTTGCCGAGGACAACCTCCTGCTCGGTACCTCGCGAAATACCTGAGGAAAAGGAGAAAATGAACTACAGTCTTCGGACTCAAGCATGTGGGGAAACCAACTACCTAGATGATAAAACTAGGATTTGGACAGAACCAAGGCGTTGCGAAGTCCTCGGACTCAAACCTATTGGGACGCCCACTACTCGGACGGGGAAAGCCCTCGGCTCAAATACTGTAAAATGTTGAGGCCGATAAAAGTGTTAGGATGATGGCGAGACGCCCCACTATTTGGTAGCCTACGGGGGTTGTTCATTCTTGTGGGAAATATGTCCTCGGATGATTACTTCCTACATCGCATAGAGCATCCAACTCTAGTGTCGGCATTGTTTTGGGTAAGTATCGTTATTCACAGATAGGCATTGCTGTGTCAAATAATGCTATTAAAGTTATGGTGACATCTCTTTATTAGCAAGTATTTCGGCCTTAGTTGTCATTGATTCAAATGCTATATTATTGTGCCGAGCAGCGCTTGTAAACTTGTAAAAACATAGAAACAGAACATGCGAAGTAAAATAACAACAATTTTTATTAATATGAAAAATTATTACAACGTACGAAGAGGGGCTTAAACAAGCCTATACAAAAGGAAAACTGCCGAAGCAACAATAATATTCGCAATACAGGTCAGTAAACAGTCAGGTGTCTTTTAAACTCGTCTTCAAAGTCTCTCCAATCTCTGCCTCAGTATTGCTCATATTGAGAGAAGAACTTTCTTTAGAAAAAGTTGAAGGAGAAGGAAGAAGAAAATGAAGGACAAGGAAGAAGAGGATGGAGGAGATGAATGAGGAAGATGGAGGAGATGAATGAGGAAGATGGAGGACATGAGTAAAAGAAGGAGGAGAAGAAGAGGGAAAAGATGAGAAGGAAGAAAGAGAGGCGGAAGGAGGCGCCAGTGAACGAAGAGAGGAAGAAGCAGGGGCACTTAGTCCCTGCCCCAGTCCTGACTCCTAACACACTGGCGCCATATTAGATATGCTCATGAGAGAGCGGGTAGTACTGATGATGTGTGTCCTCGGCTCAGTCACGCCAAAAATGTGACATGACGAGTCCTTGCTTCGGATTTTGGCTGAAAGAAGGGCGAGACAAATCTTGAGTCTCCGCCATCCTTGCCCTGATCGAGCCATTTCGAGTTTCGTTAGAACATGGTGTTTCTGGGAGGGGAATAGTTTTTTCATTGCTTATTACTACGGTGAGTGTGTTTCAGGTTAAGGTATAACCGGAGAATAAGAGTAAACTCCGGAAGGAATCTAAGGGTTTCAAATTTTGGTGGGACTAAAGGAATTCATCTGTGGGAGAAACAATTCTTGTTTCTTCTCTTTATATAGGGGACGAAGAAAAGAGTACTTAATGAGTTCAGATCTCCAAGGAAATCTGCAAACATGAATACGCCCGTTTCATTCCCCCACGTCATCAAAAACCGTTGAACCTGGGAGGTCTCGTAAAGGGAAGATATTAAAGGCGCGCTTCAGATAACCAAACGGCATAAATGCATCGTGCGCAAATCAAGGGGAATATCTTGTAGATCGGTACATTCCCTGGGCAGGTGAAGAGTCGCCAACGTCAGTCAAGGGCTGAATTAAATAAGCTATAATAAAGGCTCGGTATTATCAAAACCCCCCTCTCCAACCAGGAAGTCGGACAGCAGGGTTTTGAGGGGCTATTGTGGGGCCCAACGATTTCTGGGCCGAGCCCATTTATTCATGGGGAGCCCTAAGGCCCAAGCCGAAGAGGGTTACAATCCAAACTCAATAACGTGAAGCACCAATTGGCCCGGAGAAGCAGCCGAGGACAGTACAGTCCTCGGCTGACCCAAAGCTCCACCAAGAAGAAGGGCAAAAACGGTATAAGGACAAACTTGAAAGAAAATCTAAAATATCCAGGAAAGGCTGCCCTTACTGCCTTCCCCATACCTAGCTCTGCACCTAACAGAGCCGTATGCTTTAGCTTTATCAACCACTCCCTACGACTTTTGTCTTAGACTGACGGGACAAGTATCAATGTTGGAAAGGTTGACCCTACACGTGGACGAAGGAAAATGAATGCAGGCTAGTATAAAAGAAAAAATAAGTAATCTAGAGAGGGGGGCTGGGAAGACTGGCCAAAAAGAAAGGGCTTCCAGTCCACCTCCAGGAGAAAAACTCCAAGGGTGAAGGCACTTTAATCACATATGAACATCACAAAAACCCACCGCTGGGTAACCAAGGCCTAGCCTTTCGAACCCACTCTCTACAAATGATATTGTATGGGCCCACTCACGCGCGAACCCAACTCTACTGCAGTTCGTCGCGGAACGTGTCCCTACATTTACTATTACACTTCTTTCGTATTTTTATTATTTCTTATATTTTGACTCTTTTTCTTCATGTTTTCTTTTTATATAAATTTGATATCATTTTTCTTATTCAATCCATTTTTTTCCATACAAAAAATGTGAGTACTCTCTCTCTTTACTTTTTTTTGGTGAATTTTTGTTCTTTCTTATAACTCTAATTTAAGTTCATGGTTTTTTTGTTTTGTTTTTATTTGTGTTTTGGTGTTGTGTTTTTAAAATTTCTCATCACAATTTATTCTTTCTCCTTCTTATAGTTTTGGTTGAATTTTGATTTAGGTTAATATTTAGTTTTTTTTGGAAAAAAAAAATTCGAGTTTATATCAAAACATAATCTACATGACTATGAATTTGAATGTGGTTACCAATTGTTTGAGTAATAAATTATTATAAAGTCTATATTTTATTTTTTTGGTTTCATTTTAATTATGTTCAGGTTTTATTTCATAACTCTTGCCTTTAAAGACTATTTCACATGATTGTGATTATATTGCATTAAAGGCTAATTTGTTTGGCTCCAACTAATTGTGAAAAGGCATGTCTGTTTTATTTCAATGTAATTTGTTAGGCTCATCTGTAAATACCACCAAAGTTTGGGTTGTGATGACTGAGAGTGAAGCTGTTGGAAAATATTGGACCAATTCTAGGAATAATGAACACTAGCTAACCTAAGAATTTTTAATCCTATGTGATAGGGATACCAAGGGAAGAGAGTAAGCTTCATTCACCCAGTAAAATATGATCAAGTTACAAGTATCAAATATTTAATTTACTTTTAAGTTTCAAATAAATGTTGTTAGGACAACTTTTAATTCAAAATTATTTTGCATGTACTTTAGTTGTTTGTTTGGCCTTTTTTGTGTTATTTTAATACACAAGGAAAATATTTTTTGATCATGCAAATATAGATATTAGCTTACTGGCAGAAGTGCATGCATCTTAACATTCACTTGATTAGGATCTGCTACAAATTAGAATTGTTCTTAAATTTGTTCTTTGTAGCATTCAGTTAATTCCTTTATTTCTAGATTCCTTCACGTCATACTTTCAAGAATTAGCTAATGACCTTTGATCCAGTACAAAATAAATGTTATAAATTGTATGAATAACCACAGTAAGGAAGTCTCTATTGCATGAGGTAAATGTTCTTTCCAATGACCACCTTATTAGCTGCAAATTACTATAGCTATTATATTGTTAAGTTAAACCAATTTTTCTTTGGCTGAAATTGTTTTTTTTTTTTTTTTTTTTGGATAAGGAAATTGTTAAATTACCTGAAGATTATAATATATGCCAGTTATAAATGGCCATTATATTTTGCTCCTGCATTCATTAATTTTGTTAATGCTTAAATGATCAAAGATTATAATATGTTACAAATTATTGAAGGAGGCTTTAACTTTCACTCATACATGTTTGAGGTCTGTTACAATTCTACAACACTACCTTATTATATTTTTGGATTTAATCCTTCCCCAAGCTTGTTGGATTAATTACTTATCATAATATGTGCATCATATGTACCCACCTTTAAGTTATTATTTGTAAAAGAATGATTTGAAAAGACTAAGATGGAATACATAATTAGAGATCATACCAAAGCTTTGCAGGGTGTAAAAGAATCTACACACACTTGGTGAATATTGATAATTACTCAAATTCTTTGTATGTGTGTAAAATAACATTACTTTGTTTTAATACTACCTCGGTCTAGCTTTTATGATTATATTGTTATTCCTAAAACTTTGTTGTTTAGCATTTGATATCAATACTGTGCTTGCAACATGGTTTTTTTTTTTTTTTTTTTTTGGGTTTGGTTTATTTAAAAGATATGTAACTAAAATCTTTCTTAAATATTCATTGATTTGTCATTCACAATACAATGTCAAAATAAATTGAAAGCTAATATCAACACTACCTTATATTTATTACTTTGTTGCTACTTGCTAGTCCTTTTAGTTTTCAAAATTTGTGGTGAATGTGAGAGCATGTTTATTTCTGGTGGGGATTTCATCTGGTGTAGCAATTGCTGCTGCAATAAAGGTGGTAAAAGAAGGCTCAATGATAGAAAACTCATTGTTGTAAGTCTTATTCCTTTCTTCAAATTAATATGGAATCTCTATTGCATGTTTTTGTATTATGATAGTTAGCTTAAGTGATTTTAATCAAGCTTCACTTCAAAATCACTTTAAATATAAGATGACTTCTTTTGATATTCCTACTAATGGTAACATAGATTTTCAAAAGGTTTTTGATCTACTCTTGGAAATTTCTGAAACTGAGAAGATAAACCCACATAGGATGGTGAAGACAATTTTCATGTTTAGCAATATGGGATTCCAGTAGAAAGGGGATAACATATTTCTAAAGATCGTGCTTTGGATTGCTAAATGTGGTTATTGCTAAATGTGGTTTCATCTTTGGAGGATTTAGTAGGTCAGTTCCAAAGCCAGAGGAGTTGATGGAGTTAGAAATTTTTGGAGAAGATTCCCATGATCTAATTGTATTTGATTGATGACTGTAAAGTCTTCATTATTAGAAAACAAACATCAAGGATTTATTGCAGTCAACAACATGCTTATTGTGATATTATTTGTGAACTTGCTTAGGAGTTAGGAGTGAAGCTATTTGTTTTTTTATTTTGAATCTAAAGAAATTGTTGAGTCTAATTTTGGAACACTGAGTTTATTAATCAGTCAAATAACAATCCTCCAACTAAATTGGTATATTTTAGTTTCTTCTTCAACATGCAGTTTTGTAGCTTGATGAGAGTACAATTTTTATGTATACTGGTTATTGAAAGCTAATCTATAATTTATATAAGATCTTATCAAAAGTCATAATAAAACAATATGTGAAAAAAAAAATACTTGCACTAATAAAAAAATAAAAAATAAAAAAGAAGTTACTCTTACATTGCTTCGGAAACTATATAAATTCATTTGCTACATATTATAAATCTTATTTTTAATCGTGAATATTTATGAGGTTTGAAAAAATTAACTTCAAGAGAACAGTTTGTTTCCCATTGCATTAAGATTTATATTTTGTTTGCTTTAAAAATCCCATGCGATGCACGGGTTACAAGCTAGTAAAGCTATAAAAGCACTAGGCATAGCATCCAAACATGTAGATCTATGAAATATTTTAACTCTCCATACATGCTTTTTGATGAAATATAACTCAATGGGTATAAATAGAGTTTTATATTCACTTGAAAAAGAAACACAAGAATCCTATGGGTATTCTCCAAAATTGCTATTTGTCAAATCCAATAAACTTGATTATATCCTAGGGACAAGTTTGTAAAAACCCTTTAGCAACTTGCGTATGGGGACAAATATTGCCTAAGGATAACATTCAATTGTGCCTCCAAGTCAATCACTAATTTCTATTTCTTGATGTGTTTATTTTGTTCTTTCATTATTACTCATTGATTTGGTGAAATCCCTAACAATCTTAGACGATATTTGCTAAAATGAAAGGAGTAAATGGTGGTACAACTTTGAAGATGTTGAACCATGATTTGGTGAAATTGGATCACTTTGATAAAACCAATTTTACACGGTGGAAAGAGCAATTGGCTTGGGTTTGAAGAGTCTTCAAATAATGAATTGATCATAATGAAGATTCAATGGAACAAGGCTTAAAGAAACAAAGTTTCTTTGTTGGAAAGACAAGATGATGATTCTTTCACATTGTGAATGCACTAAAAGCCATGTTCATAGTTTGAACATTGAAGGTATAGATTTCTTGTCCATGGGCAATTTGAATCTCAAATTGGTTGATGAGTTTCTTTGTTAGAATATTTGCATGTGTTGCAAATTTATTGGAGTTGAGAAATAAGAATAGACTTTTGACATGTTTAAATGTTATAAAGTGAAGTAGAAAATCTAAAGGATGGGAATTTAAACTCTTAAAGTGACCACTGAATTTGAGAATGTAAGTTCTTAAAGAATAAGATGAAACAATTGTCATTAAGGACATTATTGGTACGGTGAGATAGGTATATAATAATATGATCACTATATTTTATATGGCTGTAATTATCAATCCTTCTATTGATGATTTGATTCGGGTGCAATGTTGCATGTGTGCAACTACAAGGCTTAATACAACAGTTGCATGTGTAATTATATGTCTTCCACAGAACAAGAGGTGCTTGTGGGCATCTACAGTAAGGCAAGAGTTCATGAAAGTGCATTGTTAAAGTGAAATTGAATTTTGGCAAGAAGTTCTCTTAAACAATGTTTTTCTATGTACCTGATATCAAGAAATGCCAATTTGTTATTTAAGAATGATATTGTCCAAGAATGGGATATTAGTAGGTTATGGATATGCTACTAATGACATGTTCAAACTAAGTGCTATTAATAAAGATGTTTCTAGTTATGCTTATATTGTTGATTCTTTTATTTGTGGCATGCTAGACATAGACATTTAAATTTCAAATTCTTGAAATTTGTGTCAAAGCATGATATAACTTTATATAAACATGATGATTTGCATTGAATGGTGTTTTAACTAAAAATGGTGAATCTTTCTAAATGTATATTCTTCTTTGTAAGGATTATGTCATAATACACCAAAGTACAGTCTCCTATACATCCTAATAAAAAATTTTAGTCAAAAGAGAAAGAGAAGAGAACTCTAGTTGATATGGTGAATGCATAAACTTGAGTGCAATCAGCTAAGTTCTTATCTTATCAACGAGAAGAAGCATTGCTTTGTATATGCTATGTGCATAATAGAGTTCTCTCTCAAAGATATTTCATATCTGTTATGAAATGAGAAAGTGACCAAATGCTTATCATTTTAATCTGTGGGGGTGCTTAACCTTTTGTAAAAAGATAGACCAAAGAGGACTAATTTGTCAAAGAGCTATAAAGTGTATATGTAGGTTTTGTGTAAATTTTGTGGTATGTAGTTTATTAGACTTAATGTCTAATATAAAAGTGAAATCAAAGGACATAGAATTTATTGAGTTTAAATTCAAATATGATTTCAAGGATATCCCAATACTTACTAAAACATGAGTAAATGACTCTAATGTTAAATATCACATTAAATGATATTAACAATTTAAAAACTTGTTCACTAAGTAAACAAAGGTGGAGTCAAAGTGTGAGAAATAAAAAGGATTTTATCCAAATTTTACTTCATGTGAAGCTTTTGTTTACTTTGTTGAAGGTAATAAAAGTGTAGTCCTAAAAAAATACACATAGTATTCTTTGAGGAAAGTGATCCTAAAGTTTTGAGAATGCTTTGTGCTTCTTAAATATGTAGCTTTCTATTGTAAAAGTTATTATTGATGAGATAGACTCGATATTATTTAATAATAATTTGGTCTTAGTGGATCCACCTCTAGTTTTAAAATCAATTGATTGTGAGTGGGTATTAGAATAAGATGTAAAATCCTTTGGCCTAAGGTTAGTAGTAAAGAGTTTGAAACAAAAGGGAAAAGATAGATTACTTGATATCTATGTACTAGTAACTATTTGTGTTATTAGTTTGATATCTTTAAAAAACCATTCATATAATTTTAAAGAAATTCACTATATTCGATTATTACATTTTTATATATGTAATTACAATGTGAATATATATGTGAATTTTGGAATGGTTGAGAACTCGAATTGTGGGGTTTAGAAACTCAAATTGTGGAATTATGATATCCAAACAGTGTGGAGGTATAACCCTCAAAAGTGTCATGGACTCATAAGGATGCTAATGTGCATCAAAGATGTGCTTGTTAAAAGTATCAAGAATTAACATCAAGAGATGTTAAATTCATTGTGATTAAACTTTGCCATGTGTGATAGATGTCTTAAGTTTAATCAAGCACATGTTGTGATCCTATTTTCAAAGTACTTCTTTGTGAAATAAAGAATGTACAAGCGAATTCATTAAATGAACATTCAAGGATCAATAATGAAAACATTGGATTATGTGTCCACATATAATTTGAGTATACATCATATAGATGTGAAGTAATTTCCTTAAATAGTCATCTTGGTAAGGAAGTTTGCTTGAAAGACCTGTGAGTTTGTACTTTCTTAAATAATTAAATGAAAGTCTTTTATGAATATGAATCAAGTAAAGTAAAGAAATATAGTGGAGAAGTGCACTATATTAATCTCATTTTGAGATTTATGCTATCTCATTTTGTTGAGATTTGAGTAATCTCATTGTGTTGAGATTAATATTTTCTCATTTTATTGGGAATTGTGTTATCTTATTGTGTTGGGAACTTGCTTCTTAAATTTTAATATCATTAAAGAAGTAAAGACACTTTGATTCCGATATTAAAAAGAGAGATTTCTGGAAAGGCGGATGCACAACTCGAGTTTGCTAGTGTATTAAGTACATGTTGCGTGTCATATATGAAACAAAACTAGACATTGCTTTCATAGTATGTAGACTTTCAAAGTTAAAATATATATATATATATATATATATATATATATATATTGAGGTTGATCACTAGAAAGTAATTAAAGAGTGATGAATATCTATTATATAGAATATTCAAAGATAATTCTATTATTGATGTGTGATAATATCTATGTCTAGTGAGATATTCACTATATATTGGGGTGCTATGTGTAAGCATTAAAGAAATAATGTGTATTTCTTACTCTGCTATAGAATTAAATTGAAAACATTGGTTATAAATGGTAATGGGCAAGGAAATAAAATGACTAAAATTTGATATAGGGTCGTGGCCACGACCATAGTGAGCCATTCCTTGTAATGTAATTGTGAAACTACAATGCGTATAGTGTACATGAGTTGTATACTATGTGAACTTAGAATTAAAAGTCTAAGACAAGAATACGTTAGACAAGTCAAGTGTGGTTGGACTAGTCCATTGCCTACATAAATTCTATATATAAAATAGGCCATTTACTTAAGCGTGTCTCGAGACTTGGTAAGGATAATATCCATTGGAATGAGACTAAAACCCTTCTTTAAAGAGAACCACCAATAATAGGAACCTAATCATGAACTGGTTATATCTAAGAGATTTAAAGGGTAACAACAAGCTATTGATACGTGATTAGTAAGAACACTAAATTTGTGTCTCATTTAAGATAGATTAGTGCAAACTATTATGATGAAATAGAGGATGAGTTTTAAACTCTTAATGAAGTTCATAAATTATAAATGTCTGTGTAACAGGGACATAAGAAGGAACTTCACTTTTGTGAACATATGAGTGGTGTTGCTTTTAGCAAAAGTAAAAGGGTTTTCTTTTTTACATGTTCACTAAACTAGGAAGAGCACAAGGCTATAATAGTGCTAACAAAATGGATTTTTAAATGTATTGTGAATATTCTCATGTGTGTATTGTTTCCGATTTCAACATATAAGAGTTTTTGTTTAAGCACCAAGCCACCATTAACTCAGTTGATTTCTTGAGCAATTACACTAAAAGGAGGTTTAATTTGAAAGATGTCTTCCATTATGCATTATAGAATATCAATCAAGTGAGACATATATTATTACAACCTCGTGGAAGATTGTTGTATATATAGGTATATACATGGAAATGTTGTAATAATGATATTTGAGTTTGAAGAATATTGTTTCATAAAGTAAAAATTCAAAATCTGGAATTTTCCAAGTGAAATTCAAAATTCAGTATGTTCGATCGGTTGAAACTTTTGCTCAATCGATCGAAGTGATGATGAATAATATCTTGGAGTCCCAACTTGATTCAATCGGTGTTCGATTCCCGTTTGATCGATTGAAAAGAGACTTCGATTGATGCTCAATTCCTCTCGATCGATCGAGACTCATGAAAATTGAATTTTTTATAACTGTTCTGAATGTTTAAAAAGATTTCAAACCTTCTAAACAGTTTCATGAAATGTTTTAACTCTCCATACTTGCCTTTTAATAAAATATAACTCTATGGGTATAAATAGAAGTTTATGTTCACAACACAAGAAATCTTGTGAATATTTTCTAAAATTGCTATATGTAAAACCCAATAAAGTTGGTTGTATCCTAGGGACAAGTTTGTAAAAACTCTTTAGCAACTTGCATATGAAGACAAATATTGTCTAAGGATAACATTCAATTGTGCTTCTAAGTCAATTACTAATTTCTATTTACTTGATGTGTTTATTTTGTTATTTCATTATCACTCTTTGATTTGGTAAAATCCCCAACAAGCGGTTCAAGATTTAGCAATTCAGTGGTTTAGTAATTCAAGGATTGGATACTTAAGGGCCAGGGATATAAGGGTTAGAGATTCTAACCCCTGAATCACTAACCCCTAATTCACTAACAAGTCCATTGCACTTAATTAATTTTATATTTACATATCATTTATTTAATTATGGAAAAAGTTTGGTTTCAAACTAATTTGTAATCGACAGCTACAACTCTCACTAAAAAAAAATGAACATTATTATATTTTGAAAATCTAATTTTTAAAGTGGAAGTTATTTATATTTTTAACACGCATATAAAATTTCTTGTCAATTGGATGTTATTTATCATACAAACTATTAACTTATTTTTTATGCATAATTTTAGATTACGTATTTTTAAACGTTTGTAGGGGCCTTTTTCGTGTATGGTGTATTGGGCTGCCTCTTGCGGTAATGGGTTGGGCTGCCTCCTACGGTGATGGGCCCGAATATTACTGAGTAAGGGTGTTGGGACCGGTCCAATTGTAACTCAACTTGGGCCGGTTTGTGCACAAACTTATGCCTTGTTTGCTAGGAGTGAACTTACGGCAAGCAGAACTGTTGCAGACGAGTTACGGCAGACAGATATAATAACAACTAAAACAGAGTATTCTGACTATTTAAATAAATGGCTATGTATTCCCTACTAATAAAGCATGATTATAGTCATAATGATATCAATCACAGGGAAAAATGAAGAAAATAATACTAGCTAATCAAATGGGCATAAATCAAGTTTTAAACTTAGTCTGCCGCAGCAAAACCAAAGAGGAGAGAACGCCTCTTCTCAATGCAAATAATCCCCCAGGAAAAAGATCCTGCCGTGGGGATTAATGGCTTTGAGGGAGTCGAACCTGAATGGTTATTGCCCAAAAAGAAAGAGTCCTTATTTACGTTTTGGAAGAAAGTAAGATTTGAAGGGGGAGAGAGGGAAACCGATCTATTGGTACATGCCCATTGAACTAACTCTCCTTTTTCCTTAGTTTCCTTTCTATTCATCTCTGTTTTCTTTCTTATCTTTTTTCTTTTCTTTTTGCTCTGTTTTTCTTTTCACTCCGTAAAATATACTCTGTTTTTCGATCCCCTTTACAGGGCACAGCAAGAGCCTTTTTATAGTGCCTGCCGTGACTAAGGTTTTACCATTTTGCCCCTTAACCGCCTCTGTCTGGTCTGGGCGTACTTGCCGACCACTAGAGGTGTGTACCACTCACTCTTGCCAAACAGAGGCAGGTTTCATTTTTCCCTCTACTGCAGCACTTTTTTCCTGTCACGGTATAAATACTCTCTCTCCATTCTCAAGGCATGCACCCAACGGTTCCCCCTCAAACTTGTCTCTTTTGGGTGGTCTGTCATCCCAGCAAGACGTGCCTCCCAAAAGGGCTTTAGGCAGGAGTCGCAAATATACATTTTCCCCTCTCCCCACCACCAAACCATACCCCCTTTACCTCTTTCCTCTAGCTCATGGCCCCACCACGTCCTATATTGGCTGGGTACAGGCTGGTGGTGCCTGGACCTTGCGCGTGCTTCCCTTTCAGATATGTCCAAGAGTCTGCCTGCTGCTCATGCGTCTGCCGTGATCTGGAGACTCTCCGTCTGCGTTTCCTGACCCTTCATGTGGGCTTTTCTTTGGTTTTTCGCTCCATTCAGGAGCTAGGCTTCGTATGATGATGGGCCTTACATTTCTTTGGCCCACTTTTGTTTTTCTTTATTGCCTGCTACGTTGAACTGTTATTCCTGTCGTAATAACTTAATCCTGCTGGACCTCTTTTTGGGCCAGCCATTTATCCCTTTTCTCAGTGGCCTGCCATGGGCACTATTTTGCTTTTACTCATGGGCTCTTATGTCCCTTTAGGCTTTTCTTTGGGCATGCATGGCCTGATTGCTTTCTTTGGGTTTCTTCGACCCGTTTGCTAATTCCACACTCCCATGGGCTTTTTACTAACTTCATTGGGTTTCCCGGCCCAATAACCTTATCCTTATCTTTGGGGTTCATGGGCCTGCCATAAATCCCTTACTCTCATAGTTTGCATTGCCTTGGGCTTACAGCGGCCCTTTCTCACTTTTCTACCTCATACTCTGCCCATGGGATGCTATTTCTTTCTTTCCTGGCTTCTTTGAGCCCGCTTGCCTCTTCAAAACCCATTTATTTGTTTGTTGAGCTTGTGGTCCATTATTCCTGCCGCTTGGGCCTAATGGGTTTTTTGCTATTTATCTTGTCAATTCTTTATAGCCCTCATTATTGGGTTTTTCTGTCTGCCTGGGTTTCCACAAATGGCCCTCAACAACGTTTAATTGAGAATTTTTGATCTACTAGAAATTTTGCAAGTATGAAAATATAAAAAGAAAATTTAATCCAATGGTAAATTAGTTAAAATTAACATCTAATAAAAAGATATTAAATGAAATTGTAACCATTGGCCACAAATTTTTTATGCATAATTCTAGATTACAAAAACTTGAAATTTTAATTTTGATTTATGATTTAGTTATTAATCTTTAATCTTCTAGAAATTTTGCAAGTGTGGAGAACATAAGGAAAAAAGAAAAAAAATTCAAGATTTGTTAAATTTACATCTAATAAAAAGATATTGAGTGGAATTGTAGTTATCGGCTACAAACTAGCTTTTAGCCAAACTGTGTCTTTTAATTATTTTCCTCACTTCCATTTTTCTCTCTCTATTTAAAGGAAAACAAATATTGGCATATTATATGATCAACCCCAAGTGGTTGGCTTAATGGTTTCTAAGGTCTCATGATATCTATGAAATCTTAAGTTTAAATCCTCTCGTCAACATTTTGGAGCCACCCATTATTCCCTGTAATAACCTAGTACGTGTGGTAGGGAAGGACTGCATACACCTGAGGGAATAGTTAGATACCCGAAGAGATCTGGATACTCTTATTAGTTAAAAAGAAAATATATATATATATATATATATATATATGATAGAATAAAATACAAATTAAGTTTAGAGGACGTAGCAGGCCAGTGGGAAGTATTAGTCTTCAATATATGGAAAGATGATCAATGTCATGTTTTCCAACTTTTAAAGTTCATAACAAATACAATGCACGCTACACATATCAAAAGACGCATACATAATAAATGACCTTAAAATTTTGGTTTGGAAGTTATGAAAAGATATAAACTTCGTCGTATCCCTTCCTACAGTCAAGACAGAAAATCAAATAAAGTTAGTATGTTCACGTGAAAGAAATACAATGCAGTTTGCAGCAGAAAAGGGCTTACCCAGCCTTCCCACAATAAGTGGGACTGTAATTGTATATGAGATTGTCGAGCACTCTTCGAGAAGGTGGCCTATTCAATGACTTCCTTGCCTCACTGCACCAAAATACCATGCTCAACTCACTCAGCAAACGTTTAGTAAAGAAGCACAGAATTTTGTTCAATTGCTCGTGTGAACAACTGTTCAATTTTACGCACAAGATGCAAAACCCAAATTTCAGTTTCAGCCAAAACCTAATGTGAAGAATAACAGCATCTCAACTGAATATTTGGAAATTTCAGGGGTGAAAGGTAAATTACATTTTAAACCTAGAGGGCCAAGACACCAATTGATTTTTTGTTTAGGCAATGTTCGATATCAGATGTCTTATTTGACAATAGGTCACTTTACTAGTTAAGCTAATTAAAACCACTATATAGTTTTTTTTTTTTTTTTTTGATAAGTAAGAATGATATATATACGAAAGGCTACTCTATGCTAGAAAAACAAAGAGCAAGCCCAGAGAATACAAGGAAAAAAAAAAAAAAAAACCAAACAACAAATTAATTACAAAGAGAAAGAGAGCTAAGGAAAGAAGGGGGAGAATCACTAGTCGTGAGTCCCCAAGCCCAAGACCAATCAAAAAGAGTTCCACTAAAAGAAGCAAGCATCTGATCACCGAAACTATCCAAATCTTCAAAAGTCTGCCGATTTCGTTCCTTCCAAATACACCAAAGGATGCATAATAGAACTAAATTCCAAATCTGAGATGAGTGCTTCCCCAACCAATTCCACTAGCCAAAAAGCAAATCTGGGATCGATCTAGGTATAATCCAAGACAAGCCAAAAGTTATAAAGACAAAGCTCCAAAACCGATAAGCCATCTCACAATGAAGAAATAAGTGGTCTACCGTCTCTCCACAATGACGGCACATAATACACCAGTCCACAAAAACCAATCTCCTCAATTTCAAGTTATCACCCGTTAGGATCTTATTCCAATCAACACACCAAACAAAAAAGGAAACTCACCTAAACTTTCATCTCATCCGGTCTCCCACATCCATTGGAGGAGTATTAGCTCCTAATATATGAAGAAAATGCAGCCCTTCATCCATCTCCCAATCATTAAATTCTCGAATAAAACGAACATCCCAAATTCTTCTATCCTCCACCCCTTGCCTTGACAAAGAAGCTTCTACAGAAACCTCCTTATCAACGGCAATACCATACAGCTTTGGGAAAGCCAATAGAAAAGGTTGATCCCCATACCACCCATCTTGCCAAAACCTCACTCTATTCCCCAACCCAACAACAAACTGACAATATTTGCTGAATTCCTCCCATCCCATGCGAATACCTCTCCACAAACCACACCCATGAACTCCCCTACCCAACTTTGAGGTCCATCCCCCCCATTCTTCCCCATATTTTGAAACTACCACCCTCCTCCATAACCGACCCTCTTCCTTCCCAAACCGCCACAACCATTTCCCCAGTAAGGCCTTATTGAAAGTAGTAAGTTTCCTTATCCCCAAGCCACCATTGGCTATAGGCACACAAACTTTATCCTATCCTACCAGATGAGTCTTGCTATCACCCCATAGAAAGTCCCTTTGCAACTTTTCAATTTTATTAGCTACATAAGTAGGGATTGTGAATAACGAAAGAAAATAGGTAGGAAGACTAGATAGCGTACTCTTGAGTAACATCAATCGACCCCCCTTAGACAAATACAACTTCTTCCACCCAGCTAGATGCTGCTCAAATTTTTCCAAAATAGGATTCCAAATTGAAGGGAAATTATGTGAAACCCCCAACGGCATACCAAGATAAGACACAGGCAACTTTCCAACTCTGCAGCCCAAAATTTCAGCCAAAGCATGCACATCATCAACCTCCCCTATAGGAACCATTTCACTCTTATGCACATTAACCTTCAAACCTGTTACCGCCTGAAAACTGAGTAACAATAGCCGAATATGAAGAATTTGCTCCACATCCGCATCACAAAATAGGATGGTATCGTCTGCAAATAATAGATGTGTAACACATTCTCCACCACCCCTCCTACCCTCAGCTTTAAAACCACGGATCAAGCCAGCTTCCTCCACTCTTCTCAACATCCTACTAAACACCTCCATCATAATCAAAAACAGCATAGGAGATAGCGGATCCCCTTGTCTTAAACCCCTCGAACTACAAAAAAAATCAACTAGAGAACCATTAATCAAAACCGAGAACTAAATTGTGGAAATACAAGTATGGATCCAATTACACCACTTCACTCCAAAGCCCATTCTATTCAACAAATTCAACAAAGCCTCCCAATTCACATGATCATAGGCTTTCTCAATATCAAGTTTACAAATGACTATAGGAACCCTACTCTTCCCTCGGCTATCCACACACTCATTCGCAATGAGAACCGAGTCCAGAATTTGTCTCCCACCCACAAAGCTATTCTGAGTCTCAGAGATCAACTGATCTAAAACCACTCTCAAACGGTTTGCCAAAATCTTAGACAAGATTTTATACACACTCTCCACCAAGCTAATAGGTCGGAAATCTCTAATATTAAAGGCATCATTCTTTTTAGGAATTAATGCAATGAAGGTAGCATTAAGGGACTTTTCAGACTTACAATGTTGAAAAAACTCTTCAAAGACCGCTAAGACGTCTTTCTCCACTACTCTCCAACAATGATGATAAAACGCCATAGTAAACCCATCCGGACCTGGAACTTTATCCCCTTCCAAGTCATTTACAACTTGGAGTATCTCCTCTCTCTCAAATTTCCTTTCAAGCCAAACCCTCTCCATATCCCCAATACGATCAAATTTCAAACCCTCCACAAGGGGCTCCACCCCTCAGTCTCCTTGTACAAGTTTTTATAAAATTGTACTATCTGATTAGTTACCTCGGATTCCTCCTCAAAAACCACCCCATCCACCTCCAGGTCCTTAGATGATTAAACCTTCTATGGGAATTAGCCATTTTGTGAAAAAAATTGGTGTTATTATCCCCTTCCTTGATACATAACATCGTAGATTTTTGTCTCCAGGAAATTTCTTCCAAGGAAAGAAGATGCTCCACCTGGGACCTCAATGCTGCCCTATGACCTTTCTCACCATTAGTGAGACCAAAGTCCCCTTCCTTGGCGTCTAATTTTTTCAGCTCCTCCAAAAGCTGATTCTTTTGACGCACTACATTACCAAACTCTCGGCGATTCCATTGCATAATGTCCTCTTTCAAAGCCTTCAATTTTCTTGCAAGCACGAAGCTTGGTGTACCTACAAAAGAATGCCGATTCCACCAAGATTGAACTCTGTCCACAAATCCCTCCATTTTCAACCACATATTTTCAAATCTAAATGGACTTTTCCCCCTTGCCATTCCCCTTGCCTCCAAAAGAATTGGATTGTGGTATGAGATAAGACGGGACAAAATCCTTTGAATAACATCTGGGAAATGGTCCTCCCAATCTGGAGTGACCAAAGCCCTATCAATCCTAGACATCGCTGGTTGATCAGTACCACTTGACCAAGTATATCTACCTCATTCCACAGGCAAATCAACCAAATTAAGATCCTTATTAAATTCAGAGAATTTTTTCATAGCCAAGGTCAAATGAGTCTCACCCTTACGCTCACTATGAAAGCGAACAATATTAAAATCCCCAAAGCAGCACCACGGTATCCTCCAATACTGCTAAAAACCCACCAAATCATCTCACATGTGACCCTTCTCAATATTATCATTTGGGCCATACACCCCTGAGCATGCCCATATAAAACCGTCCCCCACCCCTTGCCACTTTATCAAAACTGAGAAAGTACCAACCATAACCTCCACTTTCTCCAAAACCCTTTTATCCCACATAAGCAAAATACCACCAGTAGTCTGATCAGCCTCCAAAACAGCTCAATCCACATATGGACAACTCCACAAACTACAGACCAACTGTCTATTCATGCTAGCAATTTTCGTCTCTTGTAAACAAATAACATCACACTTCCACTCCCGCAACAAATTCTTCACCACAAGGCGTTTCTGAGGATCATTTAAACCTCTAACATTCCTAGAAATCATTTTTATCTTCATAAACACAAAACCATCCCCAACTACTAACACCAGCACAAGACCGCCCTCTATCTCCTATCATAATTCACCGAACAGATCAAGTTTTGCAACTCTCTACGTCCCTTGTTTTTGGACTTAGCCACTTTTTTGCTACCTGTTTCTTTCCTGTGTAACACATTCGCTGCTTCCATCACAGTTTCTAACCTTTGTAAGAGAGCAATGCACAACTTCTCATGTCGGATCGTTGACAACCCAACCAATTTACTGAACGCAGGAATTCTGTGCTTCACCCACCCATAAATATCTAACTTATTCTCAATACTCAATACCTCAGTGGCCTCCTCCAACTCTGCCGAAATTGTTGGCACAGTCAAAGCAATGGTTTGCAGAGGTAAACAATCTGACACTTCTGTTGCACCAAAACCCACAGAAAAATCCACTACATCCTCCACAAGCAAGACCTCCCTAGGAAGACTTAAAAGTTCCTTACCAGAAAAAGAATTAGCCTCTTGACCCAATACTCCAAGATCCATTGACCCAGCTCTCAAAAACTCCAGAAAAAGATTGGAAAAAGAAGGTCCAACCAATCTCGGCACAAATTCGAGAATCATCGACCTATTACCTTTAGAAATCAGCCCACCCGACAGCATGTTAAAGCCCAAAGTACTGTTCCGGTTGGAGCTAAATCTGAAACCCATCTTCAGAAGAAGCTCGATACACCTCGATACTTCCACCGGCGATGCCCAGTGCTGGTGAGTTGACACTACTCCTTCAGCCTCGGTCTGCGTCACCCCTACCGGCGAAGCCACATGCACCTGAATGACCAAGGAGCTCCTTTCATCATCATCGCTCCTTGGTATACCCACTGGCGACGCTAACCCAGTTATTAGTACCGGCGTCGCTAACCCAGTTGTTAGTATAGGCGTCGTAGGCTCCGTCGACCCAACCTCCGTCGCAGACTCCGTCGACCTACTGGAATCATGCTGTGTTTTGGAGCTCGCCACCAACACCTAGTCAAGAGCTTTGTGGGTTGTTAGTTTCGGGTCAGCCAAAGAAGAGCTTTCTCCCACTTCAAGTCTGATTGGGTTTAACTCTGGAATATTTGGAAAGTTTGGAAAGCCCATGCTTGTGTCACCATTTGGGCCAGAATCCAACACAGGCTTCTTTGGACCTCATGTCACAAAAGGAGCCTAAGCCCACAATGGGCTTCTCACCCCGTGTGACCCACTTAAGGCTTTTAAAACCACTCTTATAGCTATTTCGTGAAACACGCCTCTTATGATAAACCCGTGACCTTGAAGGACCCACTACCTGCCCCCTCTGACTGCTATTAACCCAAAAAGAATATCTCAGTCCTTCTTTATTAAATGACCAAGCTACACGCCTAATTCCTTCCTCATTCACCTCAACAGACAAGCCTCCTCCTGTCCAGTCAGGATGCCTCAGTTTACACTCTTTTCCATTAGCATGTTTATTCCAATTTGAATGGATTTTCAACGGAGATCTCCTCTTTTCTTTTACCGTATCTGTCTCTCCAAATTCAAAATCCTCATTAATGCACAGGGAACCCACTTCTCCTCCTCCAAGAGTTGTCGAACCTGATGTGCTCACTGGCCTCTGTTCAAAAGCTGGGTTCTGCTTCTCTCTTTTCTTATCCTCTAAAATCATTGTCCCTTTAGCATGGGCCCTGACCAGCTTTGGCTGATGCTAGCCCTTGACCTGCACCTGAGGCCCACGCACCATATCGGCAAAGGTTTTAAATGGTTGAACCCTTGAACTAACCTTATGATGTTGAGCTACAAATGTCGAAAAACCAGACCCACCATTTACATAGTTGTCAGGTTCTAACAACTTCCTTAGTTCTAACCCAAACCTTCTAGAATAAAAATGGACCTCCTAGACCCGCCAACTTTAAACTCAGTCAAGAGTAAGAACATGCCAAAAGAGTTTGAGCTCCGTTGGAGGGTGTAAGCTAAGTCACCTTCTTTGAACGTATAAAAAATCTTCGGATTGATCCCAACAACAATTTGTTTTATACTCTTCATCAGCCATTGTGCCCCATTCTTACCCATGAAGACCGACTTCATGAAGTACCTACTCCGCTCAAAAATCCTTAACGAAAAAAACCGACCCCCTTCCTCTACCACCAGTTGAAAAAAATTGGATTCAGGAAAAAAACTGCGAAAACCACCCATAATAGTCTAACCCAGATGATGCATATATTCCTGACCACCAAGGATTTTTGTTAAGGAAACTTGTTGAAACTGAAAATTTAAAATTCTAGGAGTCCACCAAGGTTTGATATGAAGAAATGTGAGAATTTGATTATCTGGATGACTCGTTTTGCTCACCGACACCTTCCCTCTTTCCGCTGCAACAGTAGAAGTGTGGCAGCTTGACCCGGCCACAGCACCTCACTAACTGCTGATATAGAACTTAATCTGGGTGAAAAAAAATAATTTATCTGCTCAAGATTTTCATGTTCGAAGACAATGAACCAAATGATGCTAAAAAATGGAACAGAGAAACCGAGAATGTTTCTTAGTTACAGAAAAACAGGACTTTATCCACAGAATTTTGTCATATGAAGATTCATTTATTTGTCTGAATTTTGAAAAGGCAAGCCAATTATCCAAAGGTGATGCAAACATTTGGCTAATTTCATCATGAATTCAAAAGTAAATATGTTGTGTGTGTGTGTGTGTGAGAGAGAGAGAGAGAGAGAGAGAGAATAATTTCATTTAAACCAACTAATCACATGATGTTGAACGGGGTTAACAGAAAACATGTGAGAAGGTTTTAATGAATTTTTTTTAGAAACTATGAAATTTAAATGAAACATTTTAAAAATGTAAGGTTTAAATGAAACATATCCAAAAATCAAAGGTTTAAAAATGAAATGGTTTTAGAAAATTTGAGAATTAAATGAAACATTTTGAAAGTATAAGTTTTAAATAAAACACACCCAAAACTAAGGTTTAAAAAGTAATTTACACCAAAAAAAAAAAAAAAAAAACTATGGAATAACATACCACCACACTTGTAATTCACAAAGCAAATCTATCTATAATCTATATGTGAAACTAAAAAGGTTTCACTTTTAGTTCACTTCATAATATTGTGCTACAAACTTTTGAACTCTCACAATTTTACACATCATTATTCTTATATATATTTTATAATTGAAATTAATTTTATTCTATATTTGAACTCTAGTAGAATTTTAACACATAATTTTTTTTTTTTTTTTAATGGATGGACTTGGATATATGGGTCCATTTAGCCATAAACAAACAGTCATAATATATGCCTAATAATAGAATATTTAGTTCCATAAAAATAGAAAATAAAAATAAATAAAATAATTCATAATAAATGACAATAACTATCATAATTATGACATTTCATATTTTTAAAAAATAATAGAGAGAAAATATCATATTATATATTAAACTTTCTCATGCATTGCACAAGTTATTGACTAGTATTATATATAAAACCAAAAATGTTTGACTTTTTGTTGACTTCATAATATTATAGGCACAATTGCACTTTTAGTCCCTACATTTTGACGTTTTTCCATTTTAGTCCCTACATTTTATTTTTTCCACTTTTAGTCCCTAAAACCAATTTACGCTTTCCGTTTTGGTCCTTTCCGTTAGCTCACTGCCGGAATTTGCTTAGGTGGCAGACGGACTATTAAAATAATAATAAAAAATTTTATTTTACTATTAAAAATGCCACGTCAGCTTATAAATTAAAAAAAAATTATTTATTAATTTTAACTAAAATAAATTAAAAACAGATCATTTAAAAAAGAAATTAAATTAATTAAATTAAAAAAAAAAAAATTTTTACATTATGTTCTTCAGTCATCATGAAAAACATCTTCATGTTCTTCCTCAAATAATATGTTTGGTTGCCGAGGAAATTAAAAAAAAATCAAGATCATGCCAACACGGAACACATAAAATCAAAGGGCACATATTTACAAAATACAAAGACCTTCAAAGATTCAAAACACAAAGAACACAAACCCAAACCCAACCCTCAATCTCTAACAAACCCAGAACATCACATGAAAAATCAAACCCTCCATACAAACATCAAACCCATAAATTTCAAACCCAAATTCGAGAAACCTGTAAACAAACCCAGAAATTTTAAACCCATCGATCTAATAGAGACCCACTGATCTGTGAGAGATTGGAGGTAAATACACTTTAAACCCAAATCCAAACCACCGCCGACCTCAGCCCCTCCACTGTCACCGATCAGTCCATCAAGCCATTGCAACCCACACCAACATCAAACCCATCCAACGATCCACCCCCACCGACCACCAGACCAACCACCACTTCACAACCATTGATCCGAGAGAGAGATTTAGAGATTTTTACAAATCCACAATCTGAGAGAGAGGCTTTAGAGCTTTAGAAAGATGAAAGAGAAAGGGAGATTTTGGTCTGAGAAAGAGATCTTTAGAGATTTTCATTTGGGTAAGCAAACCCAGATCTACGATCTCTCTCTCTTCACCCAACCTCCAACCCAATCGCGCTCCTCCTCACTCGAATTCGACCACAGATACTTCCCCACCGCGAATCCAGCGTAGAACGGAATGTAAAACGCTGTAGCCGATTCCGGCTCCATAACCCGGCATTTGTGCTTCAAGAGCCGGTTGTGGAAAACGATTTCCTAAATGAACTGGTTCGTCCAGTACCACGCGAAGGCCGGAGAGGAGGACGGCGTCATTTTGAGATGGGAGAGGGTGGGATTGGGATGTGAGTGTGGTGGTGGAGAGAGAGTTTGAGGGAATGGAGAGTGGTGGTGTTTGGGTCTAGGGTTAGGGATAGGCTTTTGTGGTTTGGGATTGTGATGAACACCATGGTTGGTTGTGGTGTTATTGTTTGAATTCTGAGATTTAATTAATTTAATTTCTTTTTTAAATGATTCTCAAAAAAATTTTCTTTTTTAAATGATTTGTTTTTAATTTTTTTTATTTAGTTAAAATTAATAAATAATTTTTTTTTTAATTTATAAGCTGACGTGGCATTTTTAATAGTAAAATAAAATTTTTTATTATTATTTTAATAGTCCGTCTGCCACCTAAGAAAATTCCGGCAGTGAGCTAACGGAAAGGACCAAAACGGAAAGCGTAAATTGGTTTTAGGGACTAAAAGTGGAAAAAATAAAATGTAGGGACTAAAATGGAAAAACGTCAAAATGTAGGGACTAAAAGTGCAATTGTGCCAATATTATATCACATAAGCCTTTGAGGTCTTACAATCTTAATATATATTTTTAATTTGAATTTAAATTAGATTATAGATTGAAACCGTTGATTAGAATCTTAGCATATAATATTTTTAAGAGATGGGCTTGCGTGGGACTTGTTCAGGGGTATACAGAGATTTGCTTTGGAATGAGTTGGTTAGAGAGTTTCTTGGGGTATTCCTTGGTGCTGTCTGGGGGACTTTTATGTGATTCATTTCCTAGTGAGAAATTGGGTGGCTGCAGATTTAGTCAAGCAATGTTAAAGTTCTCTGAGTTTCATTGAAGGCCTGAACTTAATTGACCTACCTCTTGAGTGAGGGACTTATACATGGACGAGTGGTTCTAATTCACCTTCGATGTCCAAAATTCATAGGGTTAGTGACCACGGATTAAGAAGAGCAATTCCTTGATGTAATCCAACGGGTGTTACCACATCCAATTTCAGAGCATTGCCCTATTTTTTTAGATGGAGGAATGGTGAGAGGAAAAAGTCCTTTCAGATTTGAGAATATGAGGTTAAAACAAATGGGTTTGTGGAAAGGGTACAATCTTGATGGAGTTGATATTCTTCCCAAGGCAAGCCCTATTTTGTGCTAGCTAAGAAGTTGAAGGCTTTAATGGAAGACATTCATTGGTGGAACATAAGGGGGTTTGGAAATGTAGGGGTGAATAATAAGAGGTTGGAGGAGTTGGTTAGGCTAGATGAGAAGAACGGGATTAATGGGCTCACACTAGCGAAGAAGAGGGAAAGGGATGGAGTGACATCAGAAGTGAATCAGTTGGCTACGATGGAGGAAATATCATTGAGACAAAATCTAGAGTTTTGTGGCTTAAGGAGGGAGATAAGAAAGTTTTTCCATCTGATGGCTAATTCCCATAGAAGGAATAACTATTTGGGTAATTTAGAGGTTGATTTTGTGGTGTATGAAGAGGAGCCATAGGTGATTGACCAGTTGGTGGGATTTTATCAAAATTATAAATGGAGACAGAGAGATGGAGACCTATGGTGGATGACATGAATTTTGATAATATTATGGTAGTGGAGAATGGGTTGCTTAAACAGAGGTTTGGAAAGGAGAAAATTCTACAAGTTGTGGGTAATATGGAGGGGGATAGAGCTCCGGGACCAAACGGGTTCACGATGACCTTTTTCCATCATTGTTGGAGGGTTGTGGAGAGTGATATTTTAGCTTTTTTTGAGGAGTTTCATGAATATGGTAAATTTGAGAAGTCCATGAATGCTTCTTTTATTGCTCTTATTCCGAAGACACATTAAGCCTCTATCTAATATAAGAGATTTTAGACTGATAATTTTGGTAAGTGGTGTCTATAAGATCTTGGCCAAGGTGTTGGCATATCATTTGAGAGGGGTGTTAGATGGCCTCATTTCTGAATCTTAAAATGCTTTTGTGTCATCAGATTTTGGATTCAATTTTGGTTGCAAATGAATGTGTTGATAGTTATGGAAACCCCATAGTACCTGCCTCTTCCCTTGTTGAACACGACCGTTAAGCCCCTCAAAATTTGGGATTCCCATGATTTTCATTTTTTTTTTTTTTTTTTTTTTTTTTTTTTTTTTTTTTGAGTTTGAATCAAAATGTAACGGAAGTCTTGTTTGAATAGATTCCGTTAATTTTGAGTAAGCATTAATTCATTGAGATTTCCGAGCATTGTTGCCCATGACCATCCGAAGCCTTAGACCCTGCTAGATCCTATCATTCACACCACACATAGCTTGTTTTGGTTTCAGCTTCTATACCATCAACATCGAAGGAGCTTCTGCCCGTAAACATTGTTTCCCTTTATCTATTGCATTAGGCGCAGGGGCAGTTACCACCACATCTTTGCTCTTCTCCCCTTTCGCCATTGCTACAAAAGAGTGAGAAGCATGCACCTTGGCCTTATGTTGATTGTGCAAAGTATATATGCATGTGATTCCCCCAAAGCATGCTTGCTAGGTTTTAAAAAACTTTGCAACTCAAACCTAGAAGCCCTCCACCCACGCATCTACCTTCTGGAATAAGCACTAACCTCTAACGTCCTCAAGCCTTAAGTTTAATCACATCAATATACCTTTGAAAAGCATTTAAGCACCTCTGAAACGTATACGCAATATCGCCCTCTCTGAATGTAAGGAATTGTTTGGGATTGCTTACTAACATCGTTTTCTCTATACTAGATAGTAACCATTAGCCTACATTTTTTCCCATACATATAGATCTCAAATATTACTT
Organism: Quercus robur; assembly: GCF_932294415.1. Lineage (NCBI taxonomy): Eukaryota > Viridiplantae > Streptophyta > Magnoliopsida > Fagales > Fagaceae > Quercus > Quercus robur. The sequence continues at coordinate 24,350,336 of NC_065541.1, forward strand.
ACCCCTCTCAAAGATACGCAATTCAAAATAGGTTCCCCCTCTTCCACCACAAGTTCAAAGAGTTTGGCTTCAACGTAAAAACTGCAAACTCCCCTCTCAAAATAAGAAATTCTACAACTAATCTGAGGTAGTCAGGCCTTGTTTATGGCTTATTCTAGGTAGCCAGGCATTGCCTAAGAGAGAGGAAAGAGTAAATTAAGACGTTTCCCCTCACTGCATAAGAGGCTTTATCAAATGTCATATTTAACAAAAATTAAATGAGAAAAGAAATCATATTATGTCAAATTTTCTAGTGCATTGCACGTGTTACTGACTCGTAACAAATATTGCACATGACAAGACCGAGAAAATAGAAACAATAGAACAGAAATTTGGAATACCATACACAAAAAATAATAGAAACATATGGGTTTTATAAAAATATTTAGATTTTGTTAAGCAGCAGGAGAGTAGTTTTTGATAAAATGTCAAATAAATAAGACTGGTGATATGCACAGATGCAGATATGGCACATGAAGAGGAATTTTTTTTTTTTATTCTTCTTATTTTTATTATTTATTATTATTATTATTTATTGGTTTTATTCTACCGTGTAGGCAAGGAGCAGCCCAGGTTTAAAAATCATCTTTGCTTTTCCATTCTTGAATGTTAAGGCAAATCTCATAGGCCTGAGCACTGACCAGATTTTGTGCTTTGGGAGCTTAGACTCTAGAAGCAACCCATCTCTTTGTATTTGGGAAAACTTAAACAAATTTTTCCAAGTTACCAAATATATTACCAACTTTACATTCCAGAGTTTCTCAAATAATCAATTCAACCAGATTTCTTCATGCTCTGAATAATTCTTTCAAGGTCTTAATTACCTGATGAATTATTTTTTAGTTACCTTTTGAATAATTAATTATCAAAATTTTTAAATTTACACAACTGTTTTTGCTACACAAATTTCAAATTAATTTCATACCAAGTGATTTAAGAATATACCAATGGTCTTTTAAAGGTTGAGTAGTACAAGCCAACTCCATATAAGGGATGCAGCCGAAACAATTATATCTCCCCCAATTGGAACCATCAAAGTAATTATGAATGGAAGGGTGATCAAAGAAGTAGGAATAAAGCAAGCAAGACTCATAGTAACCATAGTTATTATAGATTTTGTAGGACAAGGGTTGAAGTATGAACTTGGGGATAATCTAGGGCATCCAAGACAACAAAGAAGACTAGAAAAAATAAAATAAAAGGAAACAATGCCTTTTTTTAAAAAGGAAACAAAAGACCAATAAGTAACAAATTTTTTATAGGTGAATAGTAATTGTATTAAGTAGGGAAAAAAATATACAAAGATTCAGGGAGGCAGTTTAAGTATACAAGCTATATACTCAACTGCCCCTACAGAACAAATATGTCAAAACAAAGAATCCAAAACATCACAAGTAGTAGGGGCCTACAATTATCCAGTGATGCCCAAGAAAATAAAGTACTAACAAAACCTAATTTTATTCCCTCCACATAAAGTTTTTGCCCCCCAAATGTTTGCCTAATACTCTCCCTCCAAATGTTCCACATAATGCATTAGGGTTCGTTTAGGAGTTCATAAGGGGAATGAAAATGAATGGAATGGAATGGAATGTATTTAAGCAAAGGAAATGAATGGAATAAAATGGAATAACATGGAATTAAGGACGAAATGGGAAATTAGTCATAATTTCCCAACTATCTAGTTAGTAGTTAAGGTTTCAAAATTATTATTTTTTCTAGCATCTCGAGTCTTTGAGGCTCGATTTTGGACTATAAATCGAGCATCAGAGACTCGATTTTCATGCTCAAATTACATCTAATGTGGCATATTTTTCTACGTGCATAGAAATCGAGTCTCTAAGACTCGATTTATAACCCTTATAAATAAGATGAAATCAGACCAGAAAATCAGACTAGAACATCATAGCACAACCAGAGAAAAAAAAACCCAGAAACAGAAAAGAGAGAGAAGATCGAGATCGAAGAGAAAAAAAACCACCAGAACATCGAAGATGGAGATCGGAGAAAAAAAATCACCAGAACTCAGGCCGCGCGAGCCCAGGCCGGCACGCGACCCAGGCTGTCGCGCAAGCCCAGGCCGCGCGCAACCTAGGCCATTGCGCGAGCCTAGGCCGCGCGCGACCCAAGCCGTCGCGCCAGTGAGGTGAGCTCTCTCTCCCTCTGATCTGAGGCTCTTGTGTTTGGGATTTCTGATCTGAGTCTCTTGTGTTTGGGATTTCTGAAAATTGTTTGCTCTCTCTCCCTCTGATCTGAGTCTCGTGTTTGGGATTTTTGAAATTTGTTTATGGGTATTTTGGCTGGTGCATGATACTTCAAATTTTTTTGGTTATAAATCGAGCCTTAAAGGCTCGATTTCCAGGTGGTTACCACGTGGCAAAGAAATGCCACATCAAATGTGATTAGACCATAAAAATCGAGTCTTTGAGACTCGATTTATAGGCCAAAATCGAGCCTCAAAGACTCGAGATGCTAGTAAAAAAAAATAGTTTTGAAACCTTAACTACTAACTAAATAGTTAAAAAAATTAAATTAGTTAACTAGATTCCCCTGGAATTAAGTAGCCATGATTGGATGTTTTAAAATAAATGAATGAAAATGAATAGAATGTAAGTAATCTTGTTTGAAAGTAACATAGAGGGAATGGAATGAAATCATTTTATGAAAATATTACTAGACACCTATTTTAAAATAAAGGGTTGAACATATAGGGGTATTTTGAGACTTTTAATAAAAAATTCATTAAATCTAATTTCATTCCCTCCCATTTCTCCAATTTCGGGGGAAATTAAAATTTGAAATTTTAAGGGAATAGAGAGGAATGACTGTTCCCTTCTAACCATTCCATTCCCTCCCACTTAAACTCCCAAACAAGGGAATGGACTTCAATTCTCTCAATTAAAACTCCTAAACAAGGGAAGGAAAGAATATTATAAAATTATTTTTTTCATTCCTTTCCATTTCATTCCATTTCCTCCTCCCAAACGAGAGTTAAAGGAATACAATCCATGTCCCATTTCAAAATTAATTTAGTTTTCTCCTCCAATGTTGCAACATATCATTCACCATTCTCACTCATCACCTCAAGCACCACCAAAACAAATTCCGACCAACTCCACAACCATTGCACATTCGTAGGAGTGGAACAAAATTTAAAAAGAATAGAGGGAAACCATGTTTTTCAAAATTGCAATCCAGATCGTACTATCCTATGATCTCACACGCCCAAAACGATATGGATCATTCACTTTCAATTCACGTTCAAGGATTGATAGGATCGTATGATCCTACGCGATCCTAGTTTTTGGCCATTTATATGGTCTAATAGAAGCATAATTGGGTCCAAATGAAAAAGAAAGAGACATACACATAGTCTTCTTGTTGTTACTATGAATATATGAGAAGAAAGAGAGAAAATTTTTACAAGACAAAGGGTATAACCAGAAACCAATCCACAAGTCCACAACAATGATACCTGTGTGTTTAAGAGAGAGAGTCTTCATGTTGTTGCTTTGAATATATGAGAAGAAAGAGAGACAAATTTTACAAGACAAAGGGTATAACCAAAAACCAAATCCACAAGTCCACAACAATAATACATATGTGTTTTAAGAGATAGATAAAGATCAAAAGGTGACAATCTTTGAGGTAGTTACACTTAAGCTTAGCCATTTATGCTTCAAGAGGTAAAACAGAGAAGATGAAAACATTAATCTGCAAAGTCTGAGATATTAATGATAAGTGGATATGAAGCTGCCAGGTTTTAAATTTTCCTTGTTAGGGTGCCACTTAAAGGCTACACGCTAAGCTTACTGGACGCGGCTGCATATGCATCCCACACAATTTTTTTTTTTAATCCAATACAGCTGGGACACCTGAACACAGATTAAAGATCCAAGTCGTTTTGGACGTTTCATACAATTTCAGTCAATACCGGCTGAAATCAAAGATCCGGCTGGTATGCACTTTGTACTGAGGTTATGAACAAACTCAACAGAGAGAAAAAAAAAAAAAAAAAAAAAGGAGAGAAGAATGAGATGAAGAACAACTGAACAAGATGAAGCGAGCACCCACAGCAAAAAAATAAATGAAGAACTGACCAGATGATGAAAGAGGCAGGCCGTGTGAGAGGAAAAAAAGAAGAAGAAGAGCCAGAAGAGAGCAGACTGTGAGAAAGAAAGAAGAATAACGAGAGAGGTAGATGAGTGAGATGACAAAAGTACAAAAATTTACTAGGATGAAGTGCAAATCATGTGGGTGGGCATGGAAAATAGGAAAAGTGTATTTCCAAGAAGGTTCCTTGTATAGAAGGACCCCAATTTTAGTTAATAACAATATACTCATTTTATTTAATTTTTTTTTTTTAAATTATATTAAATTATTAAGTCTTGGACCCTTCTCCCAAGTCCAATTTGATATATGAATATGCCTTTTATTTCATTATCAAGTCTATATTACTGTTTTAACTTGTGCCTTTTTTTTTTAAATTTAAAATTTTAATTTCTAAACATCATTTAATAGTTATATATTCACTTTATTATACATTATTGCTCTTAAATTGATATATATTTAACATTATATGAAAAAAAAAATGCTTAACAATATACAAAAAATAAAAATAAAAATATATATAATAATTAATTAAAAAACGTATCTCGCCGCATCCATGTCTTACTTTTTCAAAAATTTCGGTGTCGCCGCACTGCACCCACACCCATATCTATGTAGGTGCTTCCTAGACTAAACATTTACTTAACGTTTTGGATAAATTCTGTTCAAAATTAAGTATGGCAGCTTTGTTAGAATAGATCTAACGATGTGTGATATACAAATTACATCATATTGATACAATTTTTTTTTTTAATGGATGAATTCATAATTGATATGATTATTCAACATACAATGCCATTACCTATGTATTTTTCGTGTAAGATCTTACAATCTACAATCCCACCTTACCTCCACCATCCTATGTAAAATCTTGATTTTGACAACCTTGGGGGAAACTGCTTGAAGTGTGTTTGATCAATATTTCTACCAAACTTTTAAAATATGTAGTTTCATTTTTAACTTAAGAGATGGACATATACTTCATTAGGTGCAAATTTAAAATGAAGAAATCCGCTTAAAGATAGGAGTAGCCACTATAGATAAAAATATGAGAAAAAACTGCTTTAGATAGTTTGGTCATGTTTAGAGAAGAGCAATTAATGCACCACTAAAAAAGAGTGAGTTGATCCAAATTAAGAGAATGCAAAAAGGAAGAAGAATACCAAAAATAACATTAATAGAAGTAATATAAAAGGACAAGTAAACTAAGAAAGTAATAGAGAATATGAGATAGAATAGAACAGAAGAAAAGAATACATGTGACCGACTCTAACTAATTTGTTGAGAATCCATAATCGACCCCAAAATTTTGGGACTAAGACTTTGTTGTTGTGGTGGTGGATGTGTAAAGAGGTTAGAGGATTGGAAAGGTGGGGTGGGGGTAACAGTGGTCTGTCTTGCTAGATCTTGCTAGATCGGTGGTCTAATCATAGGGTCCAACAAAAAATATATAAATTAATTTAAGAAATCAACAAATAAATATGTGAATTAAAAATATATATAGGCATGTCTAAATTACTAATTAAAATTAAGTCTAAAAACTAGCCGTCTTATATAATTCATGTTATGGGTATAAGTTAGGGGCAAAACAGTAATATCACTATGTGCTCCTTATATATAAATAATATTTTGTGTTGCGGTTAAGTTAAAAAACTCAAGACATGTCTTCCCCTCAACATGGTATTATCAAAGCATACCTTTATTTGTCATTAACCCCACTAACCACAACCCACATATGGTGTAATTGCTACTCCATATGTTTCGACAAGAGTCCAAATTGCTGATATATTTACCAAAGTTTTATGTAAGACTTGTTTGGGTTTATTATGTAACAAGCTGTGATTGTATGATATATACTCTCCAATTTGAGGGGAAGTATTATGGGTATAAGCTAGGGGCAAAATGGTATGTAATATTATTTTATGCCTAAGGGTTAAGTTTAAAAAGCCAAGACACATTTTGCCCTCAACAAAATCAAGGTTTCACAAGTAACCACAATAGATAGAAGTTTGCAACAGGCTACATCACCTGCATCATGAACTAGAAGTAACCTTGCATATGGTTGGAAGAAGTTTATATAGCAATAGCTAAATCCCATTTATAAGGAGACAACCCCTCCCCCATTCAAAATCAAGTTTACTTAATAATGTGAAAAGTTACTTCTGTTACTCGTTAAACCTTGATTTTCAATTATTTTAAACGGCTAGGTTTTAGACATATTAAGTCACATGGCCTAACCTGACCAAAAAGTTTGCAACATGCTGCGTCACCTGAACTGCTTCCTCTGAGTGTGGAATCATTGATAAGCCCCATTCAAAAGCGTTTTTCTGCAATGTATATAATCAATCATCTCATGTATGAAATAAGACCACTGCATATATATATAGAGAGAGAGAGAGAGAGTGAGAGAGAGAAGTGGAGGTGTAGATAAAGATCAGTTTGCGACTTAATTGCAGTTTATCAAAGCTGTAACACAGTACACATCAGTTGACCAAGACATACATGCGGTATGGCACCCAACTAAGTGTTTCAAGTGCAAAATATATTCAACGCTAAAATTTTATCACTTGCAGGATAACACTTGCTCCCATTTCCTTAATGCTTGTGTTAGAATTATGGTGAAATAATTAAATTCACCATTTTCTAACAGCTCAAGCTTTGGGGATAATCAGTGATTTATCATAGTATCAGAGCAGGAAATCATAAGTACAATCCCTATCTCCACTCTACCTCCCATTTAAAATGTTAAAATCCACACATATTGAACCTCACTTTTTATGGGAGAATTTGGGCCCACAAATGAGGTGGGTGTTAGAATTATGGTAAAATAATTAAATTCAACATATTCCTAACTACTTAAGCTCTTAAGATAATTGGTGATTTACTAGTTTGCATAATGAGGTAGGACTAAGGCCCACCAACAACAATCACTATTTGGATGCAAAAATTGATATGAAAAGAAGTAATAAACCATTCTTATGAAAGGGAAAAAGTAGTGTTCCTGATTTCAAACCTTTCATAAAATAGCCATTACTTGATACAAAATCCCCCAATTGGTTGTGGTGTCATGTTTTTACCCCTTCTAATGGGGAAAAAAAGAAATATTATTCTCAATTCATTTGTGTATACTGAATCCAGAAACAAGTTGAGGGGAAAGAAATTGAGTTCCATTCAAAAACTTGAATCACACTCGCCTGTAGGCTGTACACATCCACTTCATCTAAATTAGACTGTGTAGGCTATACACATCCACTTCATCTAAATTAGACTATTGTAGAGGCCAATGAGTTTTGGTTCAAATTCTGACAATCTCGCAACTTAGAAAACAATCACACGTAATAAGATTATGGGACACATAATATAATAGTACCTCTGGATGCCATTGAAAGGCAGTCACGGGATAGCTGTGTGAATGTACTGTGGAGACATAGACCTGATATAATTATTACCACTAGATTCAGAATGATTTAAGAGGATAAAAATAATACGAAGAGGTGAATGTAGTCAAATATTTAATGTGACTTTGTGAATCGATCTAAGATAAAATAGCACGAATACATTCAGTACCTTGTTATCTTCATCTGTGCTGGTTGTCAGGACCTTAAAAAAGCTGGATAAATTCTGGTTCTCTTGAAACCTTTCAGGTGAGATACCATACTGTCCCATTGAGTAACAAATGTATAAATAAATAAATAAAGGGAAACACAAAGGAACAAAAGAATTTGCTACTCAAAGTTTGCAAGAAAGAAGATCGGCAACATGGAGACAGGGTCCAAGATTGTACTCCAACTAAGGGAACGAATTTAAAACAACACCTTCAATCTAACTTAAAAGGATCTATCCATGCCAAATATTTTCAAGTGTTATCTTTTATACCTCTTTCAAACCATTTTGGACTTAAGGTCAAAACCCAAATCCCTTCGATGAATTCTCTAGTCCAAATGAACCTTTCAAGATTAGGAGAAAGATGATCATTATTACATATTCCTAGATTGTACCAGACTCGATCAATTACTCCATAGAATTATTTCCCAATATATGCAAAATTAATATAAAAATAATAATATGATGTAAGAGCATTCACATTGGGGGGTGTAAAACCCCCCTAAATTGTTATTTTACACCCACATATACCTAAAACTGGCTTTACCTGGGTATCTATTGTTAAAAAAATTTACCAACTTGCTATAGTAATATCTTAAATATAAGAATTTCTGTAGCAAGTTTGTAAAATTAAAAAACAATATTTTATTCTAACTTTATCTCTCCTCTCTCCTCACTCTCAACTCTTCTGCCTCTCTCATCTTACCTCTCTCTTCTCTCTCACACTTTGCCTCTCTCACCTCTTTTCTCTCTTCTCTCTCTCATCCCTCCCTTCCCTCAAACCCAAACACCTACTACCATGGCCAACTTGGCCCAGGCGGTGGATCTGGCATGGCCAACCTCGGCCGAGGCGGTGGAGATCGGCGTGCATGGGTATGGATCACGATGGATTTGGTTTGTTGTGCAACTCATGGGTTTGATTTGTTTTGGGCTGGGTAGCAGAGCTCATGGGTTCCAATGATTTGTTCAGTCCCTGATTAATAGGTGCTGTTTATGCTGCAGCAATGGGGAATCAGTGGATCACCTTCTTCATTGTAAGTTCTCTCACCTTATTGTGTGAAACTTTTGTAGTGTTTGGGATCTAGCGGGTAATGCCGAGGTTAGTTAGCTCTTTTTTCTTTATCTGGAGAAACTGGTTTGGAAAGCATCTTTCAACCATTTGGAATATGGTCCCAGCATGTTTAATGTGGTTAGTTTGGTAGGAACGCAATACCCACATTTTTGAAGAAAATGAGAGAACATTAGATCACCTAAAATCTCCTCTTTGGTACTCTGTTTCATTGGGCTTGTATTCGGGGGTGTACGAATTGTATTTCTTTATCTAAATTCTTAGTCTCCATTTCCTTTAGTTCTTGATTAGATTGTATTTGTTTCTTGCTCTGAGCTATGGATTTGCATGGGTCACGGTGGTAGTTTGATTGATTTGGGCTTGGGTTGGGTTGATTTGGTGTGGGTCATTCCAATGGTTTGGGTTGGGTGGATTTGTTTTGGGTCCCGATCTAGTGGTGGTGGATCATTTTGACCTGTGCTTGTGGCAGTGGGTTGATGGGGTTTTGATATGGCTGGGTTGCTTCAGAGGAAGAGAGAGAAATGAATAAATAAATGAATAGTGTTAGTTGGATTTGAAAATAAGAATTGGGATGTAGTGTGAATTGTATAATGGGTTGTTAATGTAGATAAAGTAGCTTTTTAGATGGTAATATGAGTATTTTTTTTAGACACTTGGATGTGAATGCTCTAATACATGAGAATTGGCAAATGGAATGGAACAACTTTAGTGAAATTTCTTATGGGGTGGCTTGGGAGATGAGACTAAATTTCATTTGGTAAGGGCTATGATTTGTGCCCCTTTTCCTTTTGTGGGTGGGGTGGGGTGTTGGATATAAGGAATTTGAGACATTTCAATAAAGCTTCGCAAGGGAAATTATTGTGGCGATTTAGTATTGAGAGAGAAGCGCTATGGCGCCAAGTTATAGAGGCGAAATATGGTTGTGAATGTGGAGGCTGGTGTACTAATTCAGTTACTAGTGCTTATGGGGTGAGTTTGTGGAAAACTATAAGACGGGGTTGGCCAAATTTGTCACGTAATATTCAACATGAGGTTAGTGATGGGACTTGTGTGAAGTATGGTGTGGGGAGAGCCCTTTGGCTGTTTGCTATCCTGAGTTATTCTAAAAGGCCAGTGTGGCTGATCTTATGGGGTTCAACAATGGGTTCTTCACTGGAATGTGCCCTTCATGAGGGCCGTGCAAGATTGGGAGTCGGAGTCCTTGACCAACTTCATGGATGCTATCTCTGGTGTATTGGTAGGGGGGAATGGGGAGGATAGGATGTATTGAAGGACAGATAAGATTTTTACATTTTTGGTTACTATTGTCTCTTTATTGGTCCTAGTGATTAGTCATTCCCTTGGAAAAGCATTTGGACCAGAGTTGTTCTTTGTATGTACGGTAGCCTTGGGGAAAATTCTAACGACCGATAATTTGAGGAAAACGGTTTTGATTTTAGATTGGTGTAATATGTGCAAATGTAATGGGGAATCATTCGATCACCTATTACTTCATTATTCTATTGCCACAGATTTGTGGTCCATGGTAGTTTATTTGGAATGTATTGGGTGATGCTGCAATCTTTTGTTGAGTTGTTAGCTTGTTGGCAAGTTCGATTTGATCTCCATAGAAATGGTGACATATGGATGGTTGTGCCCCATTGTTTGATGTGGTGCCTTGGACGGAAAGAAATAATAGGAGTTTTTGGATGAAATAATAGGAGCTTTTGGATGAAGAAATTATGTTATAACTATATGCGAAAATGATAAATTTTGTGTTACTCCCTTGGTCCTAAATTGTTGGTCTTGTATTTCATTTTTTGGGATGTCCAAAGCCCACCAACATTGAGTTCAGACACTAGCAGGAATAGACCAAAAGAGTTTGATCCCTGTTGCAAGGTGTAAGCAGTATCGCCTTCCCAAAGTGTGAAAATTGTTTGGGATTTACCCCAACCACCGTGTGTTCTCTATTATTCATCAGTATGCCCCGTTCAAAAATGCGTAACGCAAAGAAATTTCCTCCTTCCTCCACCATCAACTAAAAAAGCTTCGATTCAACAAAAAAAACTACGAATCCTACCCATACTGATCCGTCAAAACTTAAAAAGCTGAAGAGAGCCTCTCGGTCTCTTAGTCACACGGGCGACGCAGACCAATGTAGATGGAGATTTGGTTATTCACCCATGTTGTGCTTTGCCGATAGGAGTGTCCTGCTGCCCCGAGAATATTCAGAATATGGTTTTAAGCTTCAGTTCTGACGGGGTTAGTATTTTTGGCTCCAAGATGTTGTTTGGTGGGTTGGTTTCAGAAGTTATGAGGTCGATGACTTGAATTTGTGCCGCGATTGGTTGGACTTGGACCATCTTTTCCCGATCTTTTTTTGGGGTTTTTGCAAGCTGGGTCACTGGGTTTGGGAGTATCGGGTGAGGAGGTGAACTCTTTTTCTAGTAAGGAATTTTTTAGCCTTTCTTGGGACGTCATGCTTGTGGAGGATGTAGCTGATTTTTCTGTGGGTTTTGGTAAGAGAGAACTTCCAGATTATCTTCCTCTAAGGATTATTGCTCCGAATGGGTCGACAACTTCGGTAGAATTAGAGGTCACTGAGGTGTTGAGTATTGACGCTAAGTTGGATATTTTTGGATGGGTGAAACACAGAATTCCCGATTTCAGTAAATTGGTTGGGCTGTCCATGACCGACATGAGAAGCTATGCATTGCTCTTTTACAAAGGCTAGAAATTGAGATGGAGGCAGCCAATGTGTTACACAGGAAAGCTACGAGTAGTCAGAAAGTGGCTAAATCCAAAAACAAGGTACGTAGAAAGCTGCGAAACTTGATCTCTTTGGTGAATTATGATGGGAGATAGAGTGTTGGTTTTGTGCAGGTGTTAGTAGATGGGAATATTTTTGTTTTTATGAAAATAAAAATTATTTCGTGGAATGTTATAGATTTAAATGAGCCTCAGAAACGACTTGTGGTGAAGAATTTGTTGCGGGAGTGGAAGTGTGATGTAGTTTGTTTACAAGAGACGAAAATTGCTAGCATGAATAGACAGTTGATTTGTAGTTTGTGGAGCTATCCGTATGTGGATTGGGTTGCTTTGGAGGCCGATCGGACTGCTGATGGGGCTTTGATTATGTGGGATAAAAGGGTTTTGAAAAAGATGGAGGCTATGGTTGGTACTTTCTCAGTTTTGGTTAAGTGACAAAGGGTGGTGGACGGTTTTATATGGGCATGCTCGAGGGTTTATGACCCAAATGAAAATAATGAGAGGGGTCACATGTGGGATGAGTTGATTGGTATTCAGTAGCATTGGAGGGTACCATGGTGTTGCTTTGGGGATTTTAATATTGTCCATTTTCCAAGTAAGCGAAGGGGTGAGACATGTATTAACCTGGCTATGGAAAAGTTCTCTGGATTTATTGAGGATCTTAATTTGATTGACTTGTCTTTGGAAGGAGGTAGCTATACTTGGTCAAGTGGTACTAATCAACCAGCGATGTCTAGGATTGATAGAGCTTTGATTACTCCAGATTGGGAGAAACACTTCCCAAATGTATTCAAAGGATTTTACCCCGTCCTATTTCAGATCACAGTTCAATTCTCTTGGAGGCAGGGGGAATGGCGAGGGGGAAAAGTCCGTTCAGATTTGAAAATATGTGGTTAAAGACGAAGGGTTTTGTGGATAGAGTTCAATCCTGGTGGAATCTGCATTCTTTTGTAGGTACACCTAGTTTCATGCTTGCCAAAAAATTAAAGGCTCTGAAAGAGGACATTGTGCTGTGGAATTGCCGAGAGTTTGGTAATGTAGAGCGTCATAAGAAACAATTACTGGAAGAGTTGAAAAAATTAGATGCTAAGGAAAGGGATCTTGGTCTTACTGATGGGGAGAAATGTTGTAGGGTAGATTTGAGGTCCCAGGTGGAGCATCTTCTTTCTTTGGAAGAAATTTCCTGGAGACAAAAATCTAGGATGTTATGTATAAAGGAAGGGGATAATAACACCAAGTTCTTCCACAAGATGGCTAACTCCCATAGAAGGTATAATCATCTGAGAATCTTGGAGATGGGTGGGGTGGTTTTTGAGGAGGAATCCGAGGTAACTGCTCAAGTAGTACAGTTTTATAGAAGTTTGTATAAGGAGTCTGAGGGGTGGAGGCCTTTTGTGGAGGGTTTGGAATTTGATTGTATTGGGGATATGGAGAGGGTTTGGCTTGAAAGGAAGTTTGAGAGAGGAGATTTTTCAAGTTGTAAGAGACTTGGAAGGGGACAAAGCTCCAAGTTTGGATGGGTTTACTATGACTTTTTATCATCATTGTTGGAGAGTAGTAAAGAAAGACATCTTAGCGGTTTTTGAAGAGTTTTTTCAACTTTATAAGTTTGAAAAATCTCTTAACGCTACTTTCATTTCTTTAATTCCAAAAAAGAATGATGCCTCTAATATTAGAGATTTCTGGCTTATTAGCTTGGTGGGGAGTGTGTATAAAATCTTGGCTAAGGTTTTGGCAAATCATTTGAGAATGGTTTTAGATTAGTTGATCTCTGAGACTCAGAATAGCTTTGTGGGTGGGAGACAAATACTTGATTTGGTTCTTATTGCGAATGAATGTGTTAATAGCCAAGTGAAGAGTAAGGTTCTTGGGGTCATATGTAAACTCGATGTTGAGAAACCTACGATCAAGTGAATTGGGAGGCTTTTCTGGATTTGTTGAATAGAATGGGCTTTGGGGTGAAGTGGTGTAAGTGGATTCGCACTTGTATATCCACAGTTCAATTCTTTGTTTTGATTAATAGATCTCCAACTGAATTTTTTGGTAGCTCAAAGGGTTTAAGACAAGAGAATCTGCTATCTCCTATACTGTTTTTGATTATGATGGAGGTTTTCAGAAGGATGTTGAGAAGAGTGGAGGAAGCTGGTTTAATCCGTGGTTTCAAAGCTGAGGGTAGGCGGGGTGGTGGGGAATGTGTTTCACATCTATTGTTTGCAAATGATACTGTTCTATTTTGTGATGCAAATGTATAGCAAATTCTTCATATTCGGTTGTTGTTACTTAGTTTACAGGCTGTAACAGGTTTGAAGGTCAATGTGCAAAAGAGTGAAATGGTTCCAATAGAGGAGGTAGATGATGTGCATGCCTTGGCTGAAATTTTGGGCTGCAGAGAAACTTTGCCTATGTCTTATCTTGGCATGTCATTGGGGGCTTCGCATAACTCTGCTTCAATTTGGAATCCTATCTTGGAAAAAATTGAGCGGAAGTTGGCCAGGTAGAAGAAGTATTTGTCTAAGGGAGGTAAATTGATGCTACTCAAGAGTACATTATCTAGTCTTCCTACCTATTTTCTATCGCTATTCATCATTCCTACTTACATGGCTAATAGAATTGAAAAGTTGCAAAGGGATTTTCTATGGGGTGATAGCAAGACTCATCTAATGAAATGGGATAAAGATTGTACGCCTATAGCCAATGGGGTTTAGGTATAAGGAAACTTCCTACTTTCAATAAGGCCTTATTGGGGAAATCGCTGTGGTGGTTTGGGAAAGAAGAGAATCGGTTGTGGAGGAGAGTGGTAACTTCAAAGTTTGGAAAAGAGTGGGGGGGATGGACTTCTAAGCTAGGTAGGGGAGTTCATGGGTGTGGTTTGTGGAGAGGTATTCGTATGGGCTGGGAGGATTTTAGCAAAAAATCTTCAATTTGTTGTTGGGTTGGGGAATAAAGTGAGATTTTGACAGGATGGGTGGTATGGGGATCAACCTTTCCAATTGGCTTTCCCGAGGCTGTATGGTATTGCTACAGACAAGGAGGCCTGTGTAGAAGCTTCTTTTTCAAGGTAGGGGGCAGAGGATAGAAGAATTTGGGATGTTCATTTTATTCGAGAATTTAATGATTGGGAGATGGATGAAGGGCTACATTTTTTTCGTATCTTGGGAGCCAATTCTCTTTCAATGGATGTTGGAGACCGGATGAGATGGAAGTTGAAGTCGAATGGGAATTTTGACATCCGGTCGTATTATAACAAGTTGCGGGATTCTCCCTCAATTGTCTTTCCTTGGAAAGGTATATGGAGAGTTAAGGTCCCTAGGCGTGTTTCTTTCTTCGTTTGGTGTGTAGCTTGGAATAAGATCCTAACAGGTGATAACTTGAGATTGAGGGGCTTGGATTTTGTGGACTGGTGCATTATGTGTCGACATTGTGGGGAGATGGTAGACCACTTACTTCTTCATTGTGAGATGGTTTATCGGTTGTGAAGCTTTGTTTTTATAACTTTTGGATTGTCGTGGGTTATACCTAGATCGATTCTAGATTTGCTTTTTCGCTGGTGGAATTGGTTGGGGAAGTATTTGTCTCAAATCTGAAATTTAGTTCCATTGTGCATGCTATAGTGTATTTGGAAGGAACGGAATTGGCGGACTTTTAAGGATTTGGATAGTTCCAGTGATCAAATGCTTGCTTCTTTCAATGGAACTCTTTTTGATTGGTCTCGGGCTTGGAGACTCACTACTAGTGATTCTCTCTCTTCTTTTCTTAGCTCTCTTTCTCTTTTGTAATTAATCTGTTGCTTGGTTTTCTTTTATGTATTTTCTCTATTTTTTTCTTGTAATTTTTGGGTTTGCTGTATGCCTTTCATGCACAGAATAGCCTTTCATATTTATATCATTCTTACTTATCAAAAAAAAAATTGTCTTGTTTCTAAAATTAAAAATCATTAATTTACTGAGTTTCCTATTATGTCCCTTCCAAACACAAGCACTTTAAACAATAAATTTTTTTGAGAACTTTGTTTAAGGGTAATTTTGGAAACTTTTATCTTTTTAATTAGGAGACAAAACAATAAATGATGTTCTATTACAAAATTGGGTTTTCTAAACAGGACCAAAAATTTGGAATGGAGGGAGTAACTTCTTTATTGTTTTTTCATAAATGAGCCATCAATGATCTGGAACTTACACGATGGTTTTGCATGACAAGACAATCTGTACTCATTTTTTTAAGCAAAGTTGGAGGAAATCTGCAAAAGAAAATGGATATCAAGTTGGAATAATTAGTGCAAAGAATCACATACAAAATAAGTATAGTAATTCACCTCCTAACATTACAATATAAAGCTCAGACTAGTCAGAAAATCCCAAAAAGAAAAAAGTTCAGCACTTATTTTTCCCAAGGCCAGCTTCTAAAAACTAACCATAACTCCACATTTAGAAGTTGAACTCTTTCACCTATACCTTTCAGTCTGCCATGCAAACCATACGCTTTGAGGATCCACTTAAATTGAAGAGATATTGCATTGTGTAATTGGAACACATACAAGCTAAACCATACATGAGATATTAAAGATTACCATACTTAATGGATAAAGCACGTTCACAATTCAGAAGTTATATACTTTTTTCTTTTTTGTAACTAAACATTATTATAAACTGGTGAAGCCATGCCAAGAGTCTTGTAGAAGTGGCACTGCCTGGTTCTTCACATGGAGAGAACCAAGGCTCAAATGCCTCCTCTCCCACTTGTTTTAAACAAGAAACTAGTGAAGCCAAATCTAAGCTAGGCATGCAAGGTGAAAAGTAAAAACAATGCAAGAGAATGCATCAAGGCCCTATCCAACCAAGACTCCACATTTACTGAAAGACATGCAATGTCTTCTTAGGGGGAGACAACTGACAAACCATTTCTGTGACCAACCTGTCCCTTCATAAATTATGCCTAAGAACCCAACTCTTAATAATGATGATGTGATGCAGCACATACCAAATCACTGATCTGTTTTATTCACTGCAAAAGAAGTGGACTTCAAGTCACGAAAAAAAAGGAGTCACAGAATCAAGTCCTAGCTTATCC